>NC_045439.1:158889258-158903229 GCF_002776525.5 Piliocolobus tephrosceles
TATCTATCTATCTATCTATCTATCTATCTATCTATCTATCTATCTATTTGTCTGTCTACCTACCTATCAATCAATCATCTATCTATCTTTCTTTTCTTTTTCTTTTTTTTTTCTTGAGACAAAGTCTCATGCTGTCACCTGGGTGGGAGTGCAATGGCGTGATCTCAGCTCACTGCAGCCTCCGCCTCCCAGGTTCACGTGATTCTCCTGCCTCAGGCTCCCGAGTAGCTGGGATTCCAGGCACACACCACCATGCCCAGCTAATTTTTTGTATTTTAGTAGAGACAGGTTTTCACTATGTTGGCCAGACTGGTCTTGAACTCCTGACCTTATGATCTGTCTGCCTCGGCCTCCCAGCACTTTGGGAGGCCAAGATGGGTGGATCACAAGGTCAGGAGATGGAGACCATCCTGGCTAACATGGTGAAACCCCGTCTCTACTAAAACTACAAAAAATTAGCCGGGCGTGGTGGCGGGCACCTGTAGTCCCAGCTTCTCGGGAGGCTGAGGCAGGAGAACGGCGTGAATCCAGGAGGTGGAGCTTGCAGTGAGCCGAGATCGCGCCACTGCACAATACAATCTTTTTGAAAAATAGTTTGTCGGTTTCTTATAAACATGCAATTACAATAAGAATCAATAATCTAGTTATTGATCCAATACAAATGAAAATATGTCTGCAAAAATACTTGTTCACAAATATTCAGAGCCATTTTATTCCTCATAGCTGCAATCCAGATACAACCAAATGCTGTTCACCAGGTGAATAGATAAACATACGGCGTATATTCACACAACCAAATGCTGCTGGGCAGTAGGAAGGAGGTGCTGCTGACACATGCCATAGCACAGATGACTATTCAAGCTCTGTGCTCAGGGAATGGAGCAAGAATCAGGATGTTTACTCTGTGATTCCACTTCTGTGAAACTGCAGAAAAGACAAACTCAGAAACTATGGTGACAGGAACAATGCTCAAGAAGTCATAGATTCCAGTGAAATATCTGGGACTATCCCATTGTTATACAAAGTTATACAACATTTTTACGTGGGCTGAGGAGGGGGACAGGCATGAGTGAACTGAATGAGGACACTCACTCCCTGCCAGAAGGTCCTTTCTTCTCTCTTTTTTTTTCCAGGAGTCTTTACTCACGTTTTACCCTCTGAGATCACTGGGTAGAATTAGAGGTTTTTTCCAACAAGCTCATGTATACCTCCACCTTCTATATTTGTTCTTGGCATATTTACCCCAAATATCACACACACACTGCCATGGAAAACACTTGCTTTGAAAGTGCTATTTTTCTGTAACACACACACACACACATGCCCCTAAGCAAAAGTCTTTTTAAAATTGCATGTTTAATATGCTTAATCCACCCATTTACCTCTGTTCATGTCATATCTGTGTATCTGTGGAGTTGAAGTTTGGGTTCTGGACTCTGGCATTGGATCTTGATGGATCATTATGTTCTTTTTTTCTTTTTCTTTTTCTTTTTTTTTTTTTTATTTGTTTGTTTTGTTGAGACAGAGTCTCGCTCTGTTGCCCAGGCTGGAGTGCAGTGGGACAGTCTCGGCTCACTGCAACCTCTGCCTCCTCTGAGTAGCCGGGATTACAGACACCCGTCACCATGCCCAGCTAATTTTTGTATCTTTAGTAGAGACAGGGTTTCACCATGTTGGCCAGGCTGGTCTCGAACTCCTGACCTCAGGTGATGCACCCACCTCGGCCTCCCAAAGTATTGGGATTACAGGCGTGAGTCACCATGCTCGGCTTTTTTTCTAAAACAAAAACAGACAGACATGTAATTCCTTAATATAAAGTGTACAGTTCCTATGATTGTTGGCCATTTGTATATCTTTTTATTTTCTTTGACCCCTTCTTCCTTTGAGTGTCTGTATTCTTTTGAGCAATCCCATGGCTGGGTATATATCCACTGTGTAAAATGGACACCCGCACTAGTATCTTTATCATGGCACCGCTTACAATAGCAAAGTCATGGAACCAACCTAAGTGCCCATCACTGCCAGACTGGATAAAGAAAACGTGTTAAATGTACACCATGAAATACCATGCAGCCATAAAAAATGAATGCAATAATCTCCTTTGGAGCTACATGGATCAACCAGCGACCATTATCCTAAGTGAGCTAACTCAAAAGCAGAAAATCAAATATGGCACATTATCTCGCTTGTAAGTGGGAGCAAAACAATGGGTACATATGGACATAAAGATGGAAATAATACACTAAAAGAGACTCCAAAAGAGGAGAAATTGGGAGTGGGGGTGAGAATTGGTAAATTATTTATTACAACGTTCAATATTTGGGTGACAGACACACAGAAGCCCAACCCCCGTCATTACCCATGTAATACCCATGTAACAAACAGGTATATGTACCCCTTGAATCTAACATTAAAAAACAAATTCCCCCAACTGTTCATGGCCTTTGCTCACTTTTCATGAGTTTACTTTTGTTGTTGTTGTTGTTGGGTTCTTTGTGTTTCTTGTAAGTTCTGAATAGCAGTGTCGTGTTAGATGCATATTTTGCAAATATTTTCTCCCATTCTGCAGGTTGTCTGTTCCCTTTGTTGCTTCTTTCTTTTTCTATGGAAAAGTATTTTAGTTTAATAAGTCTCATTTGTCTATTTTTGCTTTTGCTGCTTGTGCTTTTTGAGGTCTTAGTCATGAATTCTTTGCAGAGAGCAATGTCCAGAAAAGTTTTCTCTAGGTCTCCTTCTAATACTTAATTTAAAGTGTCTTGTAAATTCTGCATATTAGACCTTTGTCAGATAGGTAGATTGCAAAAATTTTTCTCCCATTCTGTAGGTTGCCTGTTAGTTCTGGTGATTTTTTTTCTCCACAGAAGCTCTTTAGTTTAATTAGATCCCATTTGTCAATTTTAGCTTTTGTTGCAATTGCTTTTGGTGATTTCATCATAAAATCTTTGCCCATGCCTGTATCCTGAATGGTATTGCCTAAATTTTCTTCTAGGGTTTTTATGGTTTTGGGTTTTACATTTAAATCTTTAGTCTGCCTTGAGTTAATTTTTGTACAAGGTGTAAGGAAGGGGTCCCGTTTCAGTTTTCTGCATATGGTTAGCCGGTTTTCCGAGCACCATTTATTAAATCGGGAATCCTTTCCCCATTGCTTGGTTTTGTCAGGTTTGTCGAAAATCAGATGGTTATAGATGTGTGGCCTTATTTCTGAGATCCCTCTGCTGTTCCATTGGTCTATATGTCTGTTTTGGTACCAGTACCATGCTGTTTTGGTTACTGTAGACTTATAACATAGTTTGAAATCAGGTAGCATGATGCCTCCAGCTTTGTCTTTGCAGTTTTCTATACATAAGATCATATTGTCAGCATATAGAGATAATTCGAATTCCTATTTTCCAGTCTGGGTGCCTTTGTTTTTTCTTTTTCTTGCCTGATTGTTCTGACCAGGACTTTCAGTACTACACTGGATAGGAGTGGTAAAAGTGGAATCCTTGTCTTGTTACAGTTCTTAGGGGCATTGTTTTCAATTTTTCTCCATTCGGTATGATTTTGGCTATAAGTTTATCATACATGTTCTTTATTTTGAGGTATGTTGCTTCTATGTGTAATTTGTTGAGGATTTTTACTATAATAAAAATAATCATAATAAAAATGATGCTGAATTGTTTCTAATGCTGTTTCTGAGAATTATAAATTAAAACCAAACGGAGATATCATTTTACACCAGTCACAATGGCTATTGCTAAAAAGTGAAAAATAACAGATGTTAGCAAAGGATGCAGAGAAAAAGGAACACTTACATCCTCACTGTTGGTGGGGATGTAAATTAGTACAACCTATGTGGAAAACAGTATGGAGATTTCTCAAATAACTAATCGTAGAACTGCCATACGGTCCAGCAATCCTACTGCTGGTATCTACCCACAGGAAAAGAAGTCATTAGGTAAAGAAGATACTTGCACCCAGATGCTTAGTATAGCACTCTTCACAACAGCAAGGATGTGGAATCATTTAGATGTCCATCAGCTGATAAATAAAATGTGGAATACACACACACACACACACACACACACGTATACATGATGGAATACTTTTCAACCATAGAAAATAGTAAAATCACATCTTTTGCAGCAACATGAATGGAGCTGGAGGCCATTAGCTTAAGTAAAACAAGTCTTAAACAGAAACTCAAATGTAACATGTTGTAACTGCAGTTTGTAAGTGGGAGCTAAATAATGTGCACACATGGCCATAGGTTGTGGGATAAGAGACACTGGACACTCAAATGTATGGGAGGGTGTAGGGATGCCAGGAAAGAGAAATCACTTAATGGACGTTGTGCCTGTTATTCAGGTGATGGTTACAATAAAATCCCAGACTTTGGCACTGTGCAACATATCCATGTAACAAAATTCGCTTGCACTCCTTAAATTTATGCAAATAAAAAATTAAGTGTACAATTCCATTGGTTTTATAATAGCTGCAGATATGTGCAGACATCATCACAGGTAATTACAGAACATTTTAATTACACGAATTATCATTTGCTTTAGCTATCACCACCAACCCTCACTAACGTCTAATATACTTTTTTTGTTTGAGACAGGATGTCACTCTGTCACCCAGGTTGGAATGCAGTGGCATCATCTCAGCTCACTGCAACTTCTGCCTCCAAGGCTCAAGCAATCCTCCCACCTCAGTCTCCTGAGTAGCTGGGATCACAGATGCACACGACCACACCCGGCTAATTTGTGTGTGTGTGTGTGTGTGTGTGTGTATTTTTGGTAGAGACAGGGGGTCACCATGTTGCCCAGGCTGGTCTTGAACCCCTGAGATCAGGTTTTCCACCCACCTTGGCCTCCCAGAGTGCTGGGATTACAGATGTGAGCCACTGCACCTGGCTAGCAACCACCAATATACTTTATAGGCCTATAGTCTGCTGATTTTGGACAGTCCATATGAACGGAATAATATAATATGTGGTCTTTTGTTATGGGCTTCTTTCACTTAGCGTGATATTTCCAAGGCTCATCAGTGTTGCACCCTATGTCAGTGCTTCATTCCTTTGTATGGCCCAATAATATTCCATTGTATAAATATGCAACATTTTGTTGATCCATTATGTTATCTTTAAATAGACAGAGGACTGCAGATCTACCTGAGCTTACTGAGCACTTTGAATATACTTTGGAAATACTGAGGGAAACAGTATCTAAGTTTATCACTACCCAGAGCGTAAGAAGTATGAATCTTTCTCTCTGCTATTCCTAGTATTTATTCGAGAACTCTAACAGTCTGCTAAATTCAAAGCAGACTGCTTGGAACGTGCTAGATGATACAACAAGAGAATACAGAATATTAAAATTAGGGCGAACTGGAGATTTGTTCTTGAATTGGTAAAAGTCATGGTATGGTGTGTATAGTGTGGAATAGCAAGAAATTGTGTCACCCTCTGAGCTGTAAGGGGTCTTCTTAGATTCTGTGCCATGTTTATAGCAAACATCAGGTACTCTTAATTTTAGCTCAGGTATACTGAAGAGGTGAATTAAAAGGGTGGTAGAACTTTTGTTTCTTACCATTAAGAAGAGCTTAGACTGGACTTTTCCTCCTGTCATAAACTGGGAGAAATACATGAAACAATCGTGTTTAAACATTAACAGGAGGCAGCATAGAACTGCATCTTTGAGAGAAAAGAAGGAAACAATTGCTCCACTTTTGTCCCTGAAGCCCCTTTCAACTATAATGGACGAAGTGGGATACTAAGAAACAGTAGAACTGTTCTAATATGAAGAAACAAAGGTCAGGGCTCAGGGAGTTGAGATGCCTGGGATTTATGGGACATAGTAACAAAGGAAAGAAAAATATGCAGAAATAAAAAGCTCCAGAAATCTGCCTCGATTCCCATTGCGTCTGCTACCAAGCCAGGCACATGTGGGAGAACACACCGGGAGACTAGGCAAAAGCAACCACAGAGCTGTGAGCTGAGCGTGTTCTAAACGTTGTGCAGATCCGAAGAACGTCCCATCACAGATCAGGCAGACCGGCCGGGCACAGTGGCTCACGCCTGTAATCCCAGCACTTTGGGATGCTGAGGCGGGCAGATCGAGACCAGCCTGACCAAGATGGAAAAACCCCGTCTCTACTAAATATACAAAAAAATTAGCCAGGCATGGTGGTACATGCCTGTAATCCCAGCTACTCAGGAGGCTGAGGCAGGAGAAAAGCTTGAACCCGGGAGGCGGAGATTGCAGTGAGTCGAGATCACACCATTGCACTCCAGTCTGGGCAACAAGAGTGAAACTCCGTCTGAAAAAAAGAACAACCACCAAGACATTCGGGGGAAATCCAGAAAGAATGACTCATTAGTAATGGAGTCAGACTATCAGTAAAGTAACACCAGGCCTGCCTTAATAATGCCTCAAAATTAGCCTCAAAATGATTGAGCTGATTTGCAAGTTTCTTAATTTTCTGTGTGAACAAAGGCCAACAGAATCCATATAATCAACATTGAAACATTCACAATATTCACAAACTGAATATTCACAATATTCAGCATTCACTCAAAAATCACTACACATGTGAAAAGCAGGAAAATGTGATCCATAACTAGGAGAAAAATCTGTCAACTGAAATAGACTCAGATGTGATGGGATTCGTGGATCAGAATTTAGAATGTATAGTGTAAACACTTTAAATAACTCTTTATTATAAATGGCATGTTAATATATATTTTAAAATTCTAAGGTGTCTACAAAACATACAGTAAGAGTAAGCAGTGGATTTGACAGGATTGCATGGCACAGAGTCGAAACACAAAAATTCATTGTATCTCTACCACTAGCAAACAATTTGAAAATAAAAAATAAAATATTACCACTTATAGCAAACAACAAACATAAAACCAGGATATATTTAACAAAATATTTTCAAGACCTCTGCAGTGAAAACAGTCACCATGCGAATTTAAAGAAGATCTAAACGAATGGAAATATATAGCATGGTCATGGTCATACGGGCTCAATATTGTTAAGATGTCAAGTAGATGTATAATGTGCAAACTCATCAAAATAACAGGATGATTTTTAAATAAAATGAAGATCTCATTCAAAAATTAATTTGGAAGTGCAAAAGACCTAGAATGTCCAAAACCATTTTGAAATCAAGGATCAAAATTGAAGTATTCACAATGTCTGATTTTAAGTTACTATAAAGCTACATTGATCACAACAGTGCATTATTGGTCTAATGGTAAACATGCAGCGTCATGGAACAGTATGGAGAGTGCAGGAACAGACCCATACGTATATGGGTCAGTTGTTTTCTGACAACATTTCCAAGGTAGTTCAATCAGGAACAGATAGTCTTTAACAATCAACAATTGATTATCCATTCCGTGATCTTTATTTCACATCAAACACAAAATTAACTCGACATAGACCATAGTACTAAACATGAAAGCTAAAGTTATAACCCATCTAGGAGAAAATATTTTAACAACAAAATACATTTATTCATTTTCTACATTATTTTATTATTTATTTATTTTTAACTTTTAAGTCCAGGGGTACAAGCACAGGTGTGTTACATAGGTAGACTTGTGTCATGAGGGTTTGTTGTACAGATTATTTCAACACCCAGGTATTAAAATTAGTTCATGATTTTAGGTGAGACATACTTTGAACCATAAATGAAAACTTAATATCTGAACTTGATCCAAAAATTGTGTTATTTGAAAGATGTTTTTAAGGAAATAAAATGACAAGCCACAAACTGTGAGAAAGTATGTATAATACATATATCTGGCAAGTTAATTGTATCTACAATATGGAAAAAAATCTTAAAATTAAGATGTAAGGCAAGCAATTCAATAAAACATGAAAAAAATACTTAACCAGACACTAGAAGATAAATGAATGGCCAGTACACTCCACAAAGATGCTTAGCATGAGTTGTCATCAGAGAAATGCAAATTTAAAAAACCACAATGCAATGGTATTACGCAGCCAGTAGAATGGCTAAAATTTAAGAGGTTGGCAATACTAATTGTTGGCACTAATGTGAAACAAATGAAATCATTATATACTGCTGTTAGGATCATCAAATTATACAACTTTTTAAAGCACACAGTTTGGAAATTTATTATAGAGGTAAACATATAGTTACCATATGAATAAGTTATATCCCCAAACAGAAAACTACCAAAATTTCTATCAACAATTGAATGGGGAACTAATCATGTTATATCCATAAAATGGAACACTTCTAAGCTATAATAAGGAACAAACTACTGAAACACACAACATGAATGAACCTCAAAAATACTTGCTAAGTAAAAGAAGTGAGACATCATACTGCAATGCACACTTAAAATGGATGAACTTTGTTGTATGTTAGTTATAATAATAAGGTTAATGATTTTAAAAGAAGTTGATGAATACGCCCACCCTCTGTGCCTGAGTTTCTTTCTAAATTAAATTGAATTTTTATTGACATATAGTAATTGTACATTTATGAGGTACAATGTTATGTTCAGATACATGTATACATTGTGTAATTATCAGTGGTAATTAGTATATCCGTCACCTTGACATTTATCATTTCTGTATCGTGAGAACGTCAACAATCCTCTCTTCCAGCTATTTGAAATATACAATGCATTATTGTTGGCTGTCGTCACCCTCCCATGAAATATAGTACCAGAACTTAGTCCTCCTATTGAACCATAACAATTTTCCCAGTGACCAACCTTGTCTCATTTCTTTCTCCCTCCTATTCTCCCCAGTCTCTGATAATCACTATTATATTCTCAACTTCTATAAGATCATTTTTTAAATGTGACGTAGAAATGAGATCCTGCAATAGTTGTCATTCTGTGTCTGGCTTACTTTACTTAGTATAATGTCCTTCAGTTTCATTCTTGTCTCAAATGGCAGGATTTTTTATGGCTGAATAGTATTCCACTGTGTATACAGGCCTTATCTTATGTGTCTGTTCATCTCTTTGTGGGCACAGGTTGGTTCCTTATTCTGGCTATTGTGAATCATGCTGCAATAAACATGAGAATGCAGATGTCTCTTTGACCTGTTTTCATGGGTATATACCCAGTAGTGAGATCTTCTGGGTGGATGTATTTTTAATGTTTTTGGAGAGGACTCCATAGTATTTTCTGTAATGGCTATACAAATTTACACTACCAACAACAGTGCATAACAGTTCCTTTTTCTACACATACTTGCCAGCATTTGTTATTTTTTGTCATTTTGGTAACAGCCATCCTAACTTGGCTGAGGTGATATCTCATTGTGATTTTTTTTTTTTTTTTTTTTTTTTTTTTTGAGACAGAGTCTGGTTCTGTGGCCCAGGCTGGAGTGCAGTGGCCGGATCTCAGCTCACTGCAAGCTCTGCCTCCCGGGTTCACGCCATTCTCCTGCCTCAGCCTCCCGAGTAGCTGGGACTACAGGCGCCGCCACCTCGCCAGGCTAGTTTTTTTTGTATTTTTTAGTAGAGACGGGGTTTCACCGTGTTATCCAGGATGGTCTCGATCTCCTGACCTCGTGATCCGCCCATCTCGGCCTCCCGAAGTGCTGGGATTACAGGCTTGAGCCACCGCGCCTGGCCCTCATTGTGATTTTTATTTGCATTTCCCTGATGATTAGTGATCTTGAACATATTTTTCGTATACCTGTTGGTTATTCGTATGTCTTGTCTATCTACGTCTCTTGCCCGTTTTTTACCTAAATATTTTGATTTTTGCTTTTGAATTATTTGAGTTCCTTACAAGTTTTAGATAACCCCTGTGTCAGGCCGGGCGCCGTGGCTCACGCCTGTAATCCCAGCACTTTGGGACGCCGAGACGGGCGGATCGCGAGGTCAGGAGATCGAGACCATCCTGGCTAACACGGTGAAACCCCGTCTCTACTAAAAAAAAAAATACAAAAAACTAGCTGGGCGAGGTGGCGGGCGCCTGTAGTCCCAGCTACTCGGGAGGCTGAGGCAGGAGAATGGTGTGAACCCGGGAGGCGGAGCTGCGGAGCTTGTAGGGAGCTGAGATCTGGCCGCTGCACTCCAGCCCTGGGAGACAGAGCGAGACTCCGTCTCAAAAAAAAAAAAAAAAAAAAAAAGGTAACCCTGTGTCAGATGTATAGTTTACAAATATCTTCTCCCATTACATAGCTTGTGTCTTCATTCTGTTGATTGTTCCCGTTGCTGTGCAGAAGCTTTTTTGGTTTGCTGTAGTTTGTTTATTTTTGCTTTTGTTCATGCTCTTGAGGTCTTTCCTCTATGTTTGATTTCTCCTCTGAGTGTTTCCTCTATGTTTTCTTCTGTAGTTTCATAGTGTCAGGTATTGCATTCAGACTTTACTCTGTTTTGATGTGAATTTTGCATATGGTGAGAGATAGGTATCAAATTTGGTTATTTTGCATGTGGATATCCAGTTTTCCGTAACACTATTTGTTGAAGAGAGTTTTTTTTCTCCATTGTCTTCTTGGCACCTTGTCAAAAACAGTTGGCTATAATATGTGGGTTTATTTCTGGGCTTTCTATATTGTTCCATTGGTGTATGTGTTTTTATGCCAATACTGTGCTGTTTTGGCTATTACAGCTTTGCAGTACATTTTGGAATCAGGCAGTATATGGTGCCTCATGCTCTGTTTTTGTTTTGTTTTGTTTTTTGTTTGTTTTTTTCTCGAGATTGCTTTGGCTGTCCAGAGTCTTTTGTGGTACCAAGAAAGTTTAATATGTTTTCATTTATTTGTGTCCTCTTCTTCTTCTTCTATAAATGTTTTATAATTTCCATTGTAAAGATCTTTCCTTCATTCAATATGTTTCTAGGTATTTTAATTTTTCATAGGTATTGTAAATAGTATTGCTTTCTTCCGTTCTTTTTCAGACAGTTTGCTAATGCCGTATATATGGAAACTAAACACATACAAATACGCATAAAAACCCTAGAAGAAAATCTAGGTAGCACCATTCAGGACATAGGCATGGGCAAGGACTTCATGTCTAAAACACCAAAAGCAACGGCAGCAAAAGCCAAAATTGACAAATGGGATCTAATTAAACTAAAGAGCTTCTGCGCAGCAAAATAAACTACCATCAGAGTGAACAAATACCAAGATTTCTTAACCAGAAATTAGAAAAAAAAATAAAATAAAAGCACTTGCTGGCTTAGAAATATCTCCACAAAGAGTTAACTCCCTTGCTCTGCCTATCTGCCACCATGTCTATATAAAAGTATGATGTGCCAGAATGGAATATGGTAATCTCAGATTTAATTGATATTCCATGCTATGAAATAAAAAGTGCAAGGTTGAATTTGAGCTCAGACCATGATGGGTGAAACAAATTGGATTCACCAGGAATGCATGAAGGAAAGGACAGTGCTTGGATTTCCTGGCACCATTCAGGCGTGGAACGCATACTTTGTGCTCCCTTCTAATTGCATTTCTAGATGTAAGTCTCTGATCCCCACAAGCCTTGTCAGTCCAGAACCAGGGGTGGTTTCTTGTGCTGAGTATAAGAGTCTGATTGACCATAGGATGCATAGAATTTTTGGTTTGGGGACTTTCAGCAGAAATGTGCAACTCAGGCCTGCAGCTTTGTGTCCCTGAGGCCAAAGCTATTGTTGGGCATTTGGGAAGAGGGGAGCAAGTGCAGAAGTGGTGGATAAGTTGGGACAGACCTTTCTGGATCAAGTGCACCTTCATGGAGCAGGAGGGGCACCTTCTCAGCGCCAGCACTTCTCTGTTGATGGAAGCTGCTTCAGGCAGTTGGGAGAGAGATGAATTGAGACGTGTGAAGGATTTCCACTACCATTCTCTTCCTTTCAGCTTATTCCTCCATACAAATTGATCGTTTCTAGTTCACCATATTTCCTGTATAAAAGTACAAGATGCGAGTTAGCGTAGTTTCATATATATGGCCCATTTTATACACGAATTATTTTACTTTTTACACATTTAATTATGTGGTACTAATATTTTATTGGGGAGAAGATTTCCTTGATTTGGGTCTGAAGTTAACCCCAGTATTTTATGGCTTGAGAAGTGGAAGAAAAGGAGCCTGGAATTTGGCAAAGAGTTAAGACCTTGGAGGTGAGTAATGGCTTCATAAAGACTGAATTAAGAAAACAGATGTATCCTAGGAAGCTTTGCCCAGATCTGAGAAATATGAGCAGTGCTCCCTCTCGGCTGCTTTTCTGCTGGGTTATGGACTGTCACTGTAGGAATTAATAGGACTCTGCAGAAACCATCCTGCTCAACCGTCAGCACCTCTGGCCACATGAACTTCTGGGGCTTTAGGGTTGGACGTGGGCTTTGGGGGATCCTGAAGCAGATACTGAGTGATCCACAGCTCATGCTATAAGGTGTTGATTGAGATGACACCTGAAGTTTCTCAGGCTTTTTAGGATGACTTTGGAGGCAGGGAAGTAGAATTATATTGCTATGAGCTGTGTACCTTGCTGGCCACATTTCTCTTTTCAGGCTTCTAAACACAGATATTATTGCGAACTAGAGAGTGTGCTCCAGATCCTCAAATATTAATTCAGGATTTGGGATCAGCAATGGGAGCAGATTTGGAGTTGCCGTTTTGGGGAAATCACAACATTGTGGCTTTATGTGATGTAGGGCGTGAGGGGGTCTGGTGTGTTCCCAGGATGCCTCTAGAGTCTGCACACAGGCTTGTGCACCGTGGGGTCCTCTGCCGTTTCAGTGCTCTTCTGGGGACCCTTGTGAGACCACCTTCTTGTCCATCATGACATAAACCCATCCCGTTCACTGATCCTCAGACTCCATCTGTCTAATCACTCTTTGATCAAAAAATGAGCATGGCTGCATGTCAAGCTGCCATATTCTTTCCACTCTGTTGCCAGTCCTTTGGTGCCAATTGGCTACTGAGGGCCCCAGTGACTGATGGCATCTTTAGGGTAGGTGCCAGTGGAATGCAAAACACATTGTGCATTGTGATGAAGGGTGGTTAATGAAAGGGGGGATGAAACAAGCCCATACGGCACTGTGGAAAGAAAATCTATACTAAATGAAACAAACAAAAAAAAGTTTTCCACAATTTTAGCCTCGAGTAGAATTGATGTTAAATTTTCCTGAGGAGTGAAGTCAGCATTTGGAGGGCCCAGATGCTTTAGGAAGGCTAAATGGAAAGAACAGCATCTCTAAGAGGGGAAAAAAGAAGGAAAGAAAGAAAGAGAGAAAGAGAAAGAGGGAGATAAAGAAAGAGCGAGAGAACGAAAGAGAAAGAAAGAGAGAGAGAGAACAAAAGAGAAAGAAAGAGAGAGAGAGAACGAAAGAGAAAGAAAGAGAGAGAGAGAAAGAAAGAAAGAGAAGAAAAGAAAAGAACAACAGAGCAACAGAGCTGTGGCCGGGCACGGTGGCTCAAGCCTGTAATCCCAGCACTTTGGGAGGCCGAGACGGGTGGATCACGATGTCAGGAGATCGAGACCATCCTGGCTAACACGATGAAACCCCGTCTCTACTAAAAAATACAAAAAACAAAAACAAAAACAAAAAAAATCTAGCCGGGCGAGGTGGCGGGTGCCTGTAGTCTCAGCTACTTGGGAGCCTGAGGCAGGAGAATGGTGTGAACCCGGGAGGCGGAGCTTGCAATGAGCCGAGATCTGGCCACTGCACTGCAACCTGGGTGACAGAGCGAGACTCCGTCTCAAAACAAACAAACAAAAAAAAAAAAAAAAAGAAAAGAAAAGAAAACAGAAAAACAGAGCTGTGTTTCCTGTCTGCTGTTCTCCTTCATCCAGGTCCCCAACTCCCTGAAGGGGACTAAAGCCTAGGATAGAATTTGGAGGATGAGCTGTTTTGTTTTGTTTATTAAAACAAAGAACAGTATTTCATGCTCTTGACAAGGATGAAAAGCCTCTGAGGTTTCATTCCTCAGCACCAGGGATAACCAAGGAGGTGTGACGGGGTGGGGTGAGCGGGCAGGCCTCCGTGGGGGTGTGAC
>NC_045439.1:158903239-159004584 GCF_002776525.5 Piliocolobus tephrosceles
GGTGTGACGGGGTGGGGTGAGCGGGCAGGCCTCCGTGGGGGTGTGACGGGGTGGGGTGAGCGGGCAGGCCTCCGTGGGGGTGTGACGGGGTGGGGTGGGCGGGCAGGCCTCCGTGGAGGGGGACACTCGATCCTGGGCCCACACCTGCTTCATGAACCTCTCCAGGGTATTCCTTTCTCCTATGTCCTTTTTTTTGGTGGCTGCATGGAAAGGGACTATTTATGTTGTATCAGTCTTTGCACCTCCCCACCAACCCTTCTCCCCTTACCCCACATCCATGCTTGTGGTATGTGAAAACACAATCTTCCGCCATTTCTATGTGGAGGGAGGCCCTGACATGCATTTACAGAAATGTTCCTTTACTGTGTCTTCACAATTAAATACGTTTGGAGCTTTGGAGCTGATCATGGGCTTCTCCATGTGTGCTTCAAGTCAGCCAACTCGGGGATCTGCTTCAGGCCAAGTCTGTTCTGTTGGTGCAATCCCCCTGCAGGTAACACCCACTAAATAAATAAGCATGTACATGCTTAAATGTGAATATTACAACTGGTCTACATTAATAGCATATTGATGTATATTTCATATTCATATGCACATAATTGATATAGCAATAATGTAATACATTAATATTATAAATATTTAAAATGTTTTAAATATATTATTTAAAGGTAATAATATACATAATTTTAAATAGAAATATAAGATAAACTATAACAGCAGCTCTCTGAAGTCATTAGGGGACAGTCAGAAACAGACAGACACTTGGTTATAGGGGAATGGGACTGGGTGAGTTTCTCGTTGTTTTATGGTTTTCGGCCTGGGGGAAGTTCCAAGTCCCTGCCATGAAGGACAGCTTAAATTCCAGTGGAAAAACCTGCAGCTTCACTGGCAAGAAAAACCAGAGGATAGAGTTTGGGGCAGTCACATGAGCTAGAAAATGGGGGGAGAGTGCAGTCTCAGAAAGAAGAGAGTCATGGCTGGGGGGCCCTAAATCCTGTTGATATACGCTGCCCAGCTCTGACTGTCCCTGAAATACGCACGCAAGGAAGATTGTAAGCAGTTCTCCTGAGACTGAACAGAGACTTCAGTGTCCACCAGTGCAGGGGAGACCAGGTTTGTAGTTTTTGTTCAGCCAGGCTAGCTGCCTGCTTATATGTATAATGTATGCATGCGTACATATGTAAGAACACATCACAGTCAGAAGAACACGTCATAATCGAGATTGTTTATAAAATTTCATTCACACTGTCTAGGAAATCATCCAAAATGATGCAACATAAGAAGAAACAGGAAAATGTGATGCACACTCGAGAAAAGACAATAAACAGAGACACAGCAAACCTTGGCTGACGATATGACCCTGGGAATGACTAGGAGGCTGATTTCAAAAGTAGTAACCAAAGGGCTTAAAGACTGGCCTCAGGCCACCTGAAAGACGAAGTGTGACCTCAGTTATGAAGGTTCGGAGTACACAAGTGTGAGTTTTGCTGCCATTCGCCTCAATTTTCATATAAGACTTTCAATTTCTAAAAGCCTTACCCAGCTGGGGTCTCTGATGAGATGCTTAAAACATCTACTGTGTAAAGTGACCAGGTAGAAACCAGAATGTTTTAAATTGAGCCTGTCAAAAAAAAAAAAAAAAATGGCATTGGCCAGGCGCAGTGGTTCACACCTGTAATCCCAGCACTTTGGGAGCCCGAGGAGGGCGGATCACGAGGTCAGGTGATCGAGACCATCCTGGTTAACACAGCGAAACCCCGTCTCTACTAAAAATACCAAAAATTAGCCTGGTGTGGTGGCGGGCGCCTGTAGTCCCAGCTACTCAGGAGGCTGAGGCAGGAGAATGGCGTGAACCCGGGAGGCAGAGCTTGCAGTGAGCCAAGATCGTGCCACTGTACTCCAGCCTGGGCGACAGAGCAAGACTCCGTCTCAAAACAACAACAAAAAAGGAAATAGCATCCATGCCTGTACCTGGTGACAAGGAGAAGGAAGGGCACAGGGTCAGCAGTGGGTACAAAGCAAGCTTTCTGGGCTCGGAGGGATCATGGGCAGGCAGGCAGGCATTTTCTTGATGGAACTGAGGTTCTTACTTGCGCCCTTTCCTGGGCTGCCTCCTTGTATGTGGAGCTGGGGCACTAGTTGGTATCGGTGTGTGTGTGTGTGTTGGGGGGTTGTGTGTGTGTATCTCTGTGTGTATTTTTGCTGGATTGCTGGATTGTTTCTCTGCTTAAGCCCCTAAGTAATTTTTTGTTTCTGTTTCATATTTTGGTTTATTATTTTTTGCTAAGTCGTTTGCTTGTTGGTTTTCTTTTAAGAAAATTACATAAAATTGAATACGGGTAAACATAGTGAATTTTCACAAGGTGAACACGCTTGTGTATCCAACACCCAGATCCAGAAAAACGGCATCCCAGCAGCCCAGAGGCTCCCCCCTTGTGTTCTCTCCTTGAGGTCCCTCCCCAGATCATGCCCTGTCCTGCCATAAAGTATATTGATGTGCCTCTGGGAGAGACAGCCGGTTGTAGCCAAAGAGGAGTCACGCGCCAGCTAGTAAGTGAATACCCTAATCGTGCAAACCTGGAAGAGATACTGGATTCACAGAGGGTAAAAAATGCACCCAGATAACCATGGAAAGGAAGGGCAGCTGCTTCTTTTCATAAGGGAGTTATTTAAAGGTGGGTGACAAGAAGATTCTGGAAGGCTGAATAAACAGCACAGCAGAAAAAAAAAATTCGGTATGTGCACCTGGTCATCTCCATTCCTTTGTGACCACCAGAGGCCCCCATTGGCTGGGACATGGACCTGGGGTGAGGGGAGGAGGGAGGGCCTGTGCTGCAGGCACCACACTCTCGTCTATTATAATCCAGGATGTGCTAATTGCATCTGCTGAGGCAATCTGTGGCTTTCAGAGTCATTCTCCTGCAGACTCCTCACCCCTTCAGCAAAGCTCACACCAGGCATCCAGAAAAAAGAGTTGCCAAGGGGATCAGAGAAGGCAAGTGCTCTCTCCTGCCACCACTCCTTCCCGTTCACATCTTGCCGGGACCCTGCCCTTGGTGCAGGGAGGACTCAAATAGGTGAAGGTTTGCAGTGAGGAACAAACATGAAGCTGGGATTTCACAAGAAGTGAATGATGAGCTCAGAAGGGGGAGTATGACTTCATTCAAGGACAGCAGAGCCTTGAGGAGTGCAGGAAAAGAGGCAGAAAAGTCCTGGCTAGAGTTTTCTTGAAGCCCAGGAGCACACAGAGATGCGGGCAGGAGAGGGTCTGCTGGGAGTCGAGGGTTGCTGTATGGTCAACTCAGATGAGCAGTGGCACGTGTGCCTTAGATTTCACAACATGAAGGAAAGCGGAGGACTGTGCAGAGGAGTCTTTGGAGAGAGAGGAATGGAAACCCCGTTAAAGCAGGCTCGAAAGTGAAGACTCTGTGACCACAGGAAGAGACACTTTATCTCCCTTTGCACTGTGCTCTCTCCTGAGGAGGGTCACAGGACACTGTTTTCAATTCAGACTTCTGTAAGAAACTTAACAAACCACAAATAAACATTCCTGTGCTCTATTCCTAACCCCCAGCAGTCCTGAGGGAGCACGTGGTAACTTCTGACATATTTCAGTGACTCTGAAAGCCATACCGCCCAGGCTGTGTTCCTGCCCTGGCCAGGAGCCCGGAGAGGGGTTTGTGGACGGATAGGTCCAGCTGGATGCCTGAATAGGAGCGAGGCCCTAGGGTGGACATTTCTATGTTTGGGTGGGACAGAGACGTAAGAGAACTAATGATAAGGTGATCCTAGTTATTTGGTGAGGGTGAACATAAAACCGTTCTGTAATGGAAAAATATATGCATCTCCATTTTTACTGTGAAATATGGGGAATGTACTTCTCATGTTTTTCTGCATATACTCCTGATATATGACCTGAAAAGTCTGTAACATTTTAATTGTTTCAAAATATTTATTTCATACATGTTCCAATATTTATAACTTGTGACTGCCTCCAACTCCCTGTAGATAAAAGTAACAAAACTTTTTACATTTATCTGTCATTTACAGTTTTCCTACAGTGCTTTATGTAAGGAAGTCTTAGAGCATAAAAATACATTCACAATCATACAAAACAATTAAATGTTTGGAAAATAAAATGATTTACTTACTGTCCATTAACATTGTTTACTTCCAGAGTGTCAGCATCCTGGTGACCCCGACCTCTGGCAGATGTCCTTGGTGTCTGCAGGGCAGCAGTGTGTACTTGGGTACATTGTTGTAGAACGACAACATGGAAATACAAATTGCCAGTGAACGTATTTAATCCTCTCCTATGTTGCTGTAGTTTTTCAAATCATTTGTCCATCTCCCCTGGTTTATGACTTTTTCTCTTACTGATGCATAGAGATCCCTTATGTAATCTAGTTATAAAAGCTGCTGATACCACCACCAAGATGGCTTTCCTTTTCACTATTTTTCACACTACCTTTTGCTGATTTTATACCACTGGGATTTACTTTAGAAAGGATTTAAGATAGGGATGTAGTGATAATTTTTTCAAATGTTAGCCAAATACTGCAACACAATATTTTCAATGTTTCAACTTCATTCCATTTAGAAGATTCCAAATTGCTTGAATAACTTTTGATGTACACTTGGATGAAACACAAATCTATTTTTTTAAATCTTATTCATATTTATAGGATTTGCAGAAGTAATCAACTAGAAAATCTGTAAATCAGGATCTTTGTAGGTACCAGCAGTCAAAGGTTCTTTCAATGAAACCACTTTTGGTAGATTTTTTCTCATCATGTAACAACAGCTAAATTCAGGATAATTAAATTTTGAGAGAATATTTTTCTAATTGACCATTCTTGTCATTTAAAGTCTTTTCTTCTGATGCAAAATGTTAGCCATTTTATATCATTCATTTAAGTAAACCTTTCTTAGGCTGCCCCATCTGACTTATATATGGAGATTCCAACGTGGCAGGTCCCCAAGAAAAGTTTTATCTCCCCAAGACTGTGATTACTGGTTGGGATTCTGCGTCTGGGGAATTGGTGAGTTAAGGGTGAGCACCTCAACGTCCGAGTTCTTTGCTGTGGTCAGCCCCAGGAGGGAGCTCTGCCCTCCTCATCAACGGAATCATCTAACATCTAACATCAACAGAAACATCTAACAAGAGCACTAACACCTCTTCCTTGAAGGAGAGGAGTAAACCCCAAACACATCCGAATGGACCGCTTTAAAACGATTTTCATTCCCTGTGAGTTATCTTTGTGAGGAGAGTCTTCTTTCAATCAGGTTACAGCGCCATCTAGCGTTCAGAACTGGGAGTCCTGGGCGAGAAGTGAACTGCTTCAGAAATGCCCTGGGAGCTGCTGGGGAAACAGGTGCTGAACTGGAGCAGCTGGGTAGAGACGTCGGGCCGACCGGGCTCAGCATAGGTGCAGCAGGGCTGAAGCCGAGGGTCTGGAGGCAGGATGGTGATGGACAGCAGTGGAACAGGAATCTAAAACTGACCCATGATTTTCGTAATTATGGCAAATAGTCAAATAATCCAGCGTTGCTTAAAGTTATTAATGAGTGTCCTATGGTCAATTCCTCTTCTTCATTTAACTTAAAATTTGCGTTCCTTTTTACAAATTGATCAGCATCCACAAAGGGTTTGCTGCCTCTACAAATGTAATCAAAAGTGACTATAGAACAGGTTTTTTTTTTTTATTATTATTAGTGAAATTTAAAATTGTTCTTACTTTGTAAAATATCAGCATTATAGATCCTGCATTCTTTTTCTCACCTCTGTTATACAGTATCACATACACTGTGTTTTGTTGCCAGCCATTTATTTATAGATAATTAGATCATTGCTAATTTTTCCACTATCACAAACAATGTTGCAGTGGGACATTCTTATTCTCTCCTCTTTAAAATATTATTTATGGAAAAATAAAATGGTGAGGTCTAAGGGTAAGCATATTTTACGTATTGCAAGCTGTTAAAAATATCTCTCCCAGAAGAGGCTTTTCTCAGGTCAGATGAACAGAACCAAGGGTCCCGGGTAGCCTTGCCCAGATCTCAAAAAGGGAACTACAACCCCTGCCGATCTCCGTTGCTCATTCTAGGGAGCTAATCCCTCAAAGCCCTCCCTGGCTGTGGGACAGAAGTGGACTTCTGAGGACAGGGTATGTGATTCAGACATGTAGAGACCAAAATATTAAAACTGAGGCCACCAGTTGTGAAATTGAGACCTTCTAGGGAAAAGAAGTTCACGCCCAAATGTGTGCACCTTTGGTTCCAGGGAGCAAGCTTGGTGAACATCGTGTGGGGTGGCTTCCTGAGGCAGGCAGAGGAGAGCGGCAGCAAGCCCGCACCTCCCTCTTCTTGAGTTGTCTTTCTGGTGCCTGTACAGCCTTCATTATCCTTTACAAAGTCTTCATTGTGATGGCATTACCCTCTTTGTGCATATACACACACAAAAAGAGTTTGGGAAGATTATTTCTGAGCCTAAGAATTTTGCTGTGCCACTTTTTTCTTTTGCTTTTTCTCCCAACCAACTCACGCTTCCTAAACTGTCATTTCATATACAGCGTCTTAACCCTGAGACCTAAGTATTTGCTTACATATTTAAAAATATTTCTCAAATGCCCCCTACATATGAAGCACTGTCCTGGGAGCTTGGAATATATTAGTATGCAAAATAAAGTGACCTGATTTCATGGAGTTTACAATCAGAATTGATATTACTATGCATTTATATTTTATGTATATTATATCGTAGGTAAGAAGGCAATGAGAGTGGTGAACAAAGTGCATGAAAGTAAGATGACGGCACAGCACTTGATGCCTCAGGTTTCTACAGTAAATAGGGTGACCAAAACAGGATTCAGCTGAATTGAGTTGTGAGCAAAAACTTGAAGGAAATGAAAGAGTTAATCAACAGATGCAGCGTGGAGTGTCCTAGGGAGGGCAAAAGCCCTACAAGGGAGCTCATTTTTCAAGGGGACTGCAAGGAGGCCAGCGTGGCTGGAGTGGAGCTGACCTCGGAGGGTCATTCTTAGTGCGCAGGGCATGCAGAGGAATCTGGCTTCCACTCTGAGCCGAATACGTGGCCACTGCAGGGTTTGACCAGAGAGGTTGTGCATGGTCTCATTCTCATTCAGCTGTATGAATGATACAGCTAGAGGGAGGGGCAGGGGTGGAAGCAGGTAGGCATTTTCTGAAGCTCCAGGGAGAGATGATGAGGCTCCGATCAGGTTTCATCTGCGTCAGATTCCGTCTTCCTGCCATTCAGTCTGATGAAACTGTGTGGCTATGCATTCCTGATAGAGGTGTGAAGAAGCGATCTAGGGAAGCTCTCCCTACAGTCTGAGAGAAACCCTATACCTTAAGAAGTATTGAACTGGTGTGAGAAATAGGAGCTTTGCTGTGTTATCCCAGATCTGTGCTTTCCAGAGAAGTCTTGTTTAGCTGGGTCTCTGAGAAAGGATGATGAAGGTGTGGTTTAGAACATGGCCAGTTTGAAACCAGACTGTTTAAACATGAGCTGATTAGGGAAATGTGGTTCTTAGCCTGAGAAGAGTTAGGGAACACCACGGTAAGGATTCAGCGAGGACACGGATGTGGGGAGGGGACCAGCAGGGACACTTGTGCTTTCTGCCTCTCCTTTTCTTGCTCCAAAACTCTGCTTCCGAAGTGAGTCTTCCCCCTTCAATAGGACTCCCTTCAAAAGTAACTAGGCCCTCTGCCTGTGCTTCTGTCCTGACTTCTTGTATCTGTGAGAAGTTAAAATCCAGAATAATCTCAGTGCCTCATGGCTGCAGGCGTGTACATTTTAAGAACTGGTAACAGTAACCGGGTGGGCCTATAATCCCAGCTCTTTGGGAGGCTGAGGCAAAAGGATGGCTTGAGGCCAGGAGTTCAGGACCAGCCTGAGCAAAATAGTGAGGCCCCCTTCTTCACACAAACAAAAATAATTAGCTGAGTGCAGTTCAGCTGCCTGTAGTCCCAGCTACTCAGGAGGATGAGGTGGGAGGATCGCTCAAATCTGGGGGTTTGAGGCTGCAGGGAGGGAGCTGTGATCCCATTACCACACTCCAGCCTGGGCGACACAGTGACCTTGTCTCTAAGGTTAAAGAAAAAGAAACACTGATAACCCATGACTAGGAAACAGAAAAGGCAAAGCCAGTTGCAGGCCCCTAAGATGACATCTCTAGGGAAGAAGAATAAGGAGCTTTGAAGAATTCAGAGTGAAAAGAGAATCACAACCCAAGAAAGCCCTGATTCAAGAAATCTGAGCCGATCGGGCCTCGGCCTACTATCAGCACACTTTCCTGTTCTAAGATCTGCCCATCTGGGGATGGGGACAGGTGCTTAGGTGATGTCGCAGCAATACAGAACGTTCAAGCCACATTTGCATAGGGAAACGGGTCTCACAGGGCCACCATTTTGCAGGCCTTCATCCACCAGGCCTCAGCTAGTGTCAATCACCTGGAATGAGAGGTGGGAGGAAATGGGTGGAGATCAGCTAATAGCACAGAGGCAGGGGGGCCTTCTGGCGCATGCGCAATCTCTCCACCGCACTGCAGGGGTCGGCTTCAGGAGGGAAGGGGTTTCTGGGCGCATGCGCACTCTTGATACACTGCAGGGGCTAGTTTTGCTGGAGGAGGGGGCTTCCTGGCGCCTGCGCACTATTCTTACAGCATTGCAGAGTCCACTTTGCGGCTGCGCTAGTTTGGCAACTTCCAGAAAGCTCCAGGGCTGGGAGGGGGGATCAGGAGGGGGTATTGGCCTGTCATTCCCTCCTCCAGCTCCTCCCTCCCCTGGAGCTCTCAAGCCACAAGTGCTCTTTTTCTGATTTGTTACTGCGCCTGTAGGCAGCAACCAAACCACACAGGCATTGCCCGGTTCTGTTCTCTGACAACATCTAATTGGGAAGTTTGTTAGGACTTGGAAGTACGCTGTGCGGGTCACCAAAGTAGCATTAGAGTCAAATAACAGACCCTAATTTTGGAAAGAGAGCAGCTGCATGAAGGCAATGTGCAATGTGGGCAGATTGACAGGCTGGAGGTGAGCCCTCCTAGGGAAGCCTCACCACTGCATCTGAGCCCTGTGCCCACCGCCTTCTCTTCCCCGGGGTCTCCATCCTTAGTGGCCAGGGCTGATTGAACTTTAGAAACCAGGTGCCTAGTCCACCCAGGTCCTGTCAGTCAGAAATTCAAGGAGTGGACCCGCCGATGTCTAACAAGCCCTGCGAGTGATTTCGATGCGTACACTGAGCTAGACACTGGGGCGGGGTGCTGACACGAGGGCAGGAGAGCTTGTGGTGGAAGCAGCCCAAAGAAAACTAGAAAGTTTTCGTTTCCAGGATCTGCCTCTGAAGAGTCTCCCCTCCCAGCCTGGCTGAACTCCTGCGCTGTCTGAGAGGCGGTAGTGGCAGGAGAGGGACAGTCTGCCTGTCTGAAGCCTGTGTGCTATTGCAAGTCGCTCTTCCTGTGCCCAGCACGGCTGTATCAAAAGTGAGGATTTGAGGGAGATTAGGAAGAGGCGATGCATTTTTGAAGGCCTCTAACTGCTCATTCTGTTCTGCTCTTTCCTCCGTGCTCTACCTGTGGCATTTTGCCTTATTATCATGTCTTTTCCCTCATCTAAGATGTGGGTTCTGAAAACAGAAAGTGGAAAGACTCAAGGACATTACAGATGTAACCTCACTCAAGTCCCGAGTAATTTAATGAGCAGAGATGGGACTGTGTCCTTGAATGGGGGAAATGAAGAGAAAGACACGAGGTGGAACAAAATAAAGTCATATCCCCAAGTATGTTCCTGCTACACCATTTGGTAGGTTTTTACAGTCGCCTAGGCAAGAGATGATAGTTGCTTGAATTACTTCAGGGATGAAAAGCACATAGATGTGTTAGTCTTTTCAAGGTAGATAGAATTTTGAAATAGGAGGGAGTGGGTTATTCAGACATATGGAGAATAAACTAAGGTGTTGGACCTAAGATGCTTATTCTAAAGGCAGTGCCATTTATTGAGATGCAGAATGGAGGAGTGGGAGTAGCTTTCAAGAAGGGAAAATCGGAGTTCCATTTCTGACTTTTGATGCATGAAAGAAATCTGTGAAAATTCAAGTGGGTTTCAGGTTAGCTGTGAGATTTGTAAGTGCGAAGCTTAGAAGTCTGTATCAGAGGTAAAAACCATGGGAGTCAGTCACATGCCTGAATATTTAAAGCCATGATGTATGTGTTAGTTTTCCCCATCCCCAAACTTAGTGCCTTAAAGTATTAATAATTTATTATTTAAATTCTCTGTGCTTACTTGAGATTGTGCATGAGAAATAGTTTTATTTTCCCACCCAGCACATTCTGGTTCCTCTGTGTTTCCTCTACATTTTGCCTGTGTCCTGAGCAACTATTTCTTTCGTTCATCATTTCTTGTTGTTGTTTTATCTTACGATTATAACTAAAGTCAATTGATGCTTGAAACATTGTACCTGAAAATAATCTTGCCAAGGTCCACAAAATCCTAGGGAGATCCTTCAACGGGTGATAGTTGTACCAATTTTCCATTTTCCAGCCCATGCTGGAGGTTTGCTCACCGTTTCCCAGTTTTTCCTGGCAGATTCCTCACTGTGCTTTCCCTTGATACCAGCTGCTGCACCTCAGAGCCAGTGCCACGAGCGTTTTATATATATATATATTTTACAGTGGTGCCCCACTTCTAGGTATCTATGTATTTGTCACATAGCTGTGTGGTGCATATCAATTTATCTCCCCAAATCAGTGGTTTAAAACAACAGTTACATTTCTGATGATCCCGTGGGTCGTCTTAGTGGTTCTTCTGATCTGGGCCGTCTCATCTGGCCCTGGATTGCCTAGAATGGCCTCATATGTGAACCCTGGCTTGGTGGCAGCTTAGGCAATAGGGATGATTGGGCATTATGTCTGTTATCCTTAAGCAGGCTTGCCCAGTCTGCTTCATATAACCTCAGAGTTCAAAAGTAGCAGGAGAAGGCAAGCCCAAGCGTTTAAGTATTTTTTTTCCACATCTATGGATGGGTCACATTTGCTGTTGTTCCTAAACAATGAACTGACCAAAGCAATGAACGTGGCCAGGCCCAGGGTCAGTGTCGGAGAGAACAACCCAGTGGACTGGAGACGGAGTGGAATTATTGCCGCCACATTTGCATGCATGGAAATGGATTTGTGTAGGGGCTATTACCATACTGAGTATTCCAACATTTTAGAATTATGAACAGAGGAGGAGGAATCAATAAACAAAACTGAGTTAGACAAGTCAGAGAGTTCAGTGAATAACATGGCAAATGGAGCCTCAGCAACAGAAAGGAGGCTACTTAAAGAGGAGGCTCAGAAATACATGGATGCACATGAGCGGCCAAATGAGACAAGCACTGAGATGTGTCCACCAGGTTGAGCAGCACGAAGGTTCACAGTGATGTTTGAAAGATTTATTTCGATGGAGTGAGGGGGAAACACACCCAGAGAGGCATGAATACTTAGTGGCAAATAGGTAGTGTCTGTAGAGTAACCCATTATTGTTCCTTATGCATAGACTTTTCTGTGTGGGACAAGGATTTGTTTAAATTCTAACTCAAAATCACTACAGATATTTCAACCACATGAAAAATCGTCACAGCATCTATTCTTGATTCATGGCAGTTAGAAAGCACATGATAATCTCCAATATATTTCTATGGCTTAAAAAGACATGCCAGGCTCTATTCCTGTCCTGGCTAGAATCCTGGTGATGCAGTTGGTAGATGGATGGGCCCAGCTGAAAGCCTCAGCATCCAGCACCTGAGGTCGATATCTATGTTTAGAGTGGGAAAGCCATGAAGAATATGATGATACTTCAAGGCTTTTTTTTTTTTTTTTTTTTGCAGTTTTATTAATGATGGAGGTATTGAAGACAAAGAGGAAATGATAAATAACAGAACAACTTGTTCATTTACTTCTTTCAGTTGAAATTCAGGAATTTATCTTGTTCTCAGAACACTCCAAAACATTCTAATTATTTGGAGTCGTCTTTAATTTCACAAATATTTCATCAGGAATAACTGGAATTAGCCATACTAGTTAATAACAGTCGTAACTTATTTTATCATTCACACTGGCATTATTTCCAACATTTTTCTAACATTCCTTTCAAATGTTTATGATTTTGTAAAGTGGAACATTTAAATGTATATAGAATAAATAGAAGTATGGAAAAATGAATCATTTATTTCCAATACACGATAGTACACTTTCATTATTTGATTCCAGAATTGCAGTAGTAGTTATCGTAGCCATTATGCACAGTATTATTAAACTCACTTTTATGAATATAGTGATACATATTTTTTATAGATTAATGAAATAGTAAATTATCCCCAAAATTATTTTTGTAACTTTGTTTCTGTGATCGCAAGCTTAAAAAATGTTGCAAGAATAGGACAAGGGACTCCTATACTTTCTTTTCCTAGATTCATCATTTATATTTTGTTTAAAATGCTTCATTTTTGCTTTATTTGATTTATTATTTTTATCATTGTCTTTCTCTATAGACATGGACTGATATATGGGTTTGCACAAACATGTCATACCCACTACCCTCCACACACACTTTTTACAAATTGTTTGTTAATAAATTAGATAAAGAATATTCTTTTAATCCTAAATATTTTGGAGTACATTTCCAGTAACACTGATATCCTCTTACATAACCATGGTTCTGGAAATTTAGGATTGATTAAATGCTATTATCTAATTTATAATCTATATTCAAGTTTTGTCACTTGTCCCAATTATGTCCTTTACAGCCATTAGTTTACAATCAAGGATAATGTGTTGCATTTAACTCTTTCTTTCAGCACCTTTTCTCTGGAATAATTCTTCAGCATTTATTTGAGAATCATGACTTTTAGGTTTTTGAGGCCTATTGTCACTTGTTTTGTGAATTATTTCTCAATTTCTGTCTGTCTAATGTTGTTCCATGATTAAATTTATGTTATGCATTTTTAGCGAGAATGTTATTGAAGAGATGCTGTGTCCTTCTTAGAGCATCTTTTCAAGAGGCAGACGATGTTGATTTTTACCAATATTGGTGATATTAACTTTGATCACTTGAGTAGGATAGATTTCTCCATAATTAACATTTCCATTTTGTAATTAATAAAGGTAATTTGTGGGAAGATATATAGTCACACTTTAACTTATTATTTTAGCATAAATTCATGACTTTCTAATTCCTTTATCATTTATCCTTTAGTTATTAGTTGGTATCCTACTGTCTGGAAGAGTTTTTCTTTCTCATTCATTCATTCATTCATTCATTCACTGATTTATATTGGTTTGGACTCATGATTCTCATTTTGATCATTTGGTTAAATCCCTTACTACCTTTTATCTATTTTTTAAATGAAAGTTCTTATAACACAGTTCTAAATTTACAGAAAAGATGGGAAAGTAGTAAAGAAATTTCCTATGTAGCTACTCAGAGTTCCCCCTAAAGAGAGTCCAGACTATCTGACACCCAGTTTTGCCCTTAGTGACATTTTACATAGGTATGGTACATTTATTACAGCGAGTGAACCAATACTAGTGTATTATTAACCAAAATGCATACTTTGCAAGTTTCCCTGGTGTCCTTCTAATCTGTACTTTGTCTCTTCCAGGATCTCAGTCTGAATTCCACACCGCATTTACTCATCATGTTTCCGTAGGCTCCTCTAGACTGTGATGGCTTTTTTAGACTTTCCTTGTTTTTGATAACTTTGACACTTTTTAGAACTCCTGGTTAAATATTTTGTAAAATATCCATCAATTGGGAACTGTGTTATGATTTTCTCATTATTAGACTGGGGCTATGGATATTGAGGGAGAAGGTTCATCAAGATAAACTGCCAGTTTTATAACATCCTGTCGATGGTACATACTATCAACATGAATTATCACTGTTGATGTTGAACTTCAACACCTGGTTTGGACAATGATTCTCAGGGTTCTCCACTGTAAAAGTATTTATTTTTCTCCATTTCCAATACTCTTTAGAT
Source organism: Piliocolobus tephrosceles (assembly GCF_002776525.5). NCBI lineage: Eukaryota > Metazoa > Chordata > Mammalia > Primates > Cercopithecidae > Piliocolobus > Piliocolobus tephrosceles. The sequence goes on from NC_045439.1 coordinate 158,917,275, forward strand.
GGAAGTCACTATGAGCAGCCCACACTTAAATCATAAGATATGCTCTACCTCCTCAAGGGGGGATTGTCTATATAAATTATTTGGAATTCTGACTCCTTCAGGCTGACTTCTGTAGACTCGGACATGTTTTCTTCCCAGCACTTTCTTACTGGAACATTGTTTTCCTTCAAAAATAAATTACTCAGTTCTTACTTTTCTGATTTGAAGTATCTTATTTATAATATGTGAGTTTATATACTCATGGGCTACATTCAGCTTCATAGTATTTTTCTGTTATCCGTTTGTCACTAGCACTTTTTGTGCTAATGCATTAGTGACAAATGCATTAGTAAAATCATGAGGCGCAGGGTCTTCTGTAAGCCCATAAGCCCCTAGAAATATCCTAAAACAATGTGGCCAATGGAAGATTCTGCTCATAGCTTAAAAATTGCCAATCTTGGGAAGTTCGCTTGCGCTGCAACATTTTGAGGGAAGTGACTACCTTCTCTATTAAAGTCTTTCAGTTTAAATGTATACCTTTGTTTTTGTTCTCACCCACAATTTTCCAGCACCTCCTCCACTCCTTCTTCTATCCATTTTCTGCATACTCCAACCGAGATATACCACAATTATCTTTTCCTCCAGGCTCACTGTTCATTATATTAATGTTCCTGTCACTTTTGAGTTGGGGAGCGATTCTGTGTCCAGAAAAATTAGACTTATAACAAAAACTGCTCTTAGACATTTGAGTGAAATGTCAAGAGTTTATTTTGCAGCTTTTTCTTAGCAGAGGGATAGTGCCCTGCATTCTCCAGTTGCTAAAGCCCTTAAACTCTTCCTGTCAAAAGTTATATTAATCTCTCTTCCTCGAAGGAAATGTGTGAACCCTGAGAACTTCATTTTTTTTTTAATGTTAAAATCCACTTCATTTGTATGTGAGTTGTCAGTGTTAGAAATTTATGTAATGATCAGAAACCCATGCTGTAGCGCCATCTGTCATCCAAAAATGGAAGAATGAGAACAAACTAAAATTCCTAAGAACCTAGGCTCCCAGCAGCTGCAGCACATCCTGGTGGTGACTGTGAAGACAGAGTTCAGAGTCCTGGACAGAAACGATTCCAGGGAACCACTGTTGATGGACTTCAATGAAGAGCAAATTATACTGCCTTTTAAATTATACAATTCGTAGAATTTACTGTGAATATTCAAAAGTACAGAAGATTACAAATTAAACATTAAAAGATATATACACAATATCCTTTTTTCCGTTTAACTGCATACCATTTTTAACTGTGTTTACGTGTTCGTATTTTCCAGTACGTCTACCAGTGTGTCCAAATGAACTTATATATGTCTACCTACATAGAGATAGCGATTTAGATGTAGATACAGCTATAACTATAGATATTAGATTTTTCATAATGCTTTCAATGGCATTTAACCAGATCTATATCTACTAATGTATATGTTTCCATATGTAATACATTGTTGTAGCTATATATATATAAAATATATAGCTATATAGGTGATATTCACATTTTATTTTCCAAATTGGCTCTTATTTGTAGCATGTCATAGTGCTCTTTCCATATCATTAGCTATCCACTGCAGTATTTTTGTTAGCACTTTGTACTCCAGAATATATATACCCTTCAATTTGTCTATGGCCCATTCATAAAAATTTACTGTATTTTTATTTTTAAATTTTGCAGAAAATGTTGCAGAAAGCATTCTGATGAACCTTACACTTCAGTAATAATAAAATCAATGAGTAAAAAAGGATGTAGAAATTACATATCCTTACATATGTACATATCCATACATACATAAAATGTGTATGTAACAGGCCAGGCACGTGGCTCACGCTTGTAATCCTGCACTTTGGGAGGCCACGGTGGGTGGATCACCTGAGGTTGGGAGTTCATGACCAGCCTGGCCTGAACATGGTGAAACCCCGTCTCTACTAAAGATACAAAAATTAGCCGGGCATAGTGGCAGGCACCCGTAATCCCGCTACTTGGGAGGCTGAGGCAGGAGAATCACTTGAACCCAGGAGGCGGAGGTTGCAGTGAGCCGACATCATGCCAATGCACTCCAGCCTGGGCACTAAGAGTGAGACAGTGGCTCAAAAAAAAAAAATGTGTATGTAATAAATTCCATAGGCAATTCTCAAGCCTGAGTATTAGTAATTCGTTTCTCCCCAGTCAGGCTAAAGTGGCTTCTCAAATTAGCTTATTTTAGTTTTGGAGGATACATAGGGTTTATTGTGTTATTTATGTGTTTTTCTGGAAAAGTGCCTGCTCATGTCACTTAATACATTATTTTAAAAATTAGGTTGCTTTTATTATTTATTTTAGGTCATGATATTTTATCAGCATTATATCGGGTCCTTCACTGCAAATGCATTACAAATATTTAACTATTTGTAGTCTCTAGTGTGCTTAAACATTATTAATAATTTTATGGACAAATGTAAATATTTCAGATTTCACCTGGACACGTCAGGAAATATTTTATTGCTGTTTAGTTTTCATTTAAGATGCATAGTCTTACTACATCTGGAATTTATATGTGTGGTCAAAGGTGGAGAATCTAAAGTTACTTTATTAATATATGGCTGGAAATTCTAAAATCTTTATACATCCACTCTGGATTGTAGATTTTTTTTAAGCCAAGTTTTATGTTATATACAAAATCTATTCAGTGAAAAATTGTAACAGGAGTCTCCCTGAATAGTATGAAAAGTGCTATTTTTAAAAACCATTTTTGAGTATTTTCTTCTTCTTGTGATTTTATTGGCACTGCTACATTTGTCTAAATACGTTATTTTAGGGTGCACGCTACTTGGTAAGCTATTAACCTTTCAGATTCAGCTTTTCAGGACTGACCTGTAAGAATGCAGCTACAGAATGTATAAATTACAGGATTTTCTTTCCATGCAACCTGAAATGCTTTTTTTCTGGAAGCAACGGCAAAATAAAGTTTTTTTACACTTATTTTTGCTATGCTGAAAAACAGCAAGGACATAGAAATCGATCGTGGGGTGACAGAGACTTTTGGAAACTGTTTATTCTTGACTTCTTAACCGCCCAGAGAGAACACTCAATGAGCCTCTGGTCTCCGGGTATCCCCGGTTTGTCGCGGGACGGTAGCCATGGGGCGCCTGACAGCGCACGGCCGCAGAAGCGCCGGTCAGGCCGGAGGCTACCTCGCGGTGTGCTGTGGGAAGGTCACGTGGGCGGCGGGAGGACGCCGGCTGCGGGGGCCTGGCCGGAAGCAGCGCTGGTGGGGCGGAGCCGGGCGAGCCGGTGCGCTTCTGCCGGCCTCAGTCTCTTGGGCCTCAGCCAGGTCCCTTTAAGATCAGGGCGCTTACTAGGAATTTCTCATCTGTAGTTTGCCCGCGGAAATTGAGATGCGGAATACAGCTCAACTCCCCTGACCTCATTCTTCCTAGGGTTTAGGCCCCCAGACGTGGATTTTGCATGTTTCTTTGTTTCCTACTATATAAAGGGCTTGGCTTTTTTTTTTTTTTCCTGGACAACGTAAAAGTCTGTTTTTAATATCTATCGATTTTATATTCATGTGACAATCCACAAATAAAGTTGCTTATTGTATTCCTTTGTATACAAGGAATACAATAAGTGCTTTATATTTCTACTTTAATTACATTGGTAAGACTTTTTTTTCGAATGTTTAGATCGATGTGGAGTCTTGTTTAATGTGAAGTCAACATCAATTTTGATTTTAGATTTGGATACTGATGCTCTATTTGGTGTTCTTCGGACTTTTTAATCTACCCCAAAAGCTCCAGAAGCAAAATGTCTTCTATAGTTTTATACATTATCTTTAAAATCCTGGGACTATTTACCCGTATATAACCTTACTTAAAAGTTTGTGATTTTTACCCCCAATCTTTTACTTTTCATTGCACTTAAAACAACTTTATTAACTTCATTAATAGCAAAACTATTGACATTTATTTTTGAACCACTTCTATATGAAACTCCTCCGACTTCAGAATTTTGTTTCTAACTTACCCCACCCTTGTACCTCGTGTGCCATCTCCTAGCTCAGTCATCTGTCCGTTGCAGAAATCTCTTCGCTGCCACCTCTCACAAAATAAGCAAGTGTAGGTTCTTTTTTCCTGTGTGTTGTAAGTTATGTGGAATTTACCTCCATGTTTTTCTGTATTCTAAAAGTATTATAAAAGGACATTGATAAAGTTAAGGGTGAAGCAGAGGCAGGAAACATCCGAACAACAAAATTCCTGATATGACAGGAATGATATTCAGCTGTCTTCTTACAGTCTTAGAAATTTTCTTTGAGGACTATTCAAAAACTATATGGGAGTAATTATTTTGCTGTGTTAACTTTCTAATTTTTGACGGAAGAAAATATTTTGCTGATAAAAATTTAAATCTAGAAAAAAATTACATAATAAAAGACTCATCTACTTTCTGAATCCTGAAATTTGTAACGACCTTCAACCTTCACACTTGGGTGTCTGCGTTTTCAGATCTATGCATGTAAACACCTGTATACACAAATATGTGTATTTCTGTTTTCCTGTGTGCAGTAGACTATACAATGGTAATTGTGTTAATTTAAACTAGATATATCATGTCATAGTATTGCCATGTGGTGTTATCAGTGCTCCTTTAATTGGTTGGAACATTGTAACTCAAAAAATACATAGTATACCTTCTTACATCCACCGCACAAGTGAGGACACTAAAAATGTGATAGGTAGGGTAACTATTGAAAGGTTATAAAGGCATCATAACAAATCAGAACACTGTCCCTCTGGTTCACTGCACCCTACCATCCTCTTCACCACCGTATAGGAAGAAAAATCATCTCACTGTTCTGTTGTTCTATAGTCTTTTACTGTGGATATGTTAAATATTCAGAAATTACTGATTATTTCTAATGTTTCTATAGTAATCTGTTGAAAGGGTGTGTTATAGTATATTTACCAAATTATCCATTATTCTTTGATGAATATATACAGTAGTTTGTTTTCTTTTGTATTTTGCCGAAAGAAACAATATGGGAGTACACATCCCTGTACATTTGTCTGCACTAGAAGTCTATTATTTTTGTAGAATATATTCGTAGAATTTAAAATTCTGGGTCAAAGGATGTGCATCTCTGAAATCTTACATAGTAGCAGATTGCTACCCAAGTTATATTACCTTTTTTTTTTTTTTTTTTTTTTTTGAGAAGATGGTCTGGCTCTGTCGCCCGGGCTGGAGTGCAGTGGCACAATCCTGGCTCACTGCAAGCTCCACCTCCTGGGTTCTCGCCATTCTCCTGCTTCAGCCTCCTGAGTAGCTGGGACTACAGGTGCCCGCCACCACGCCCAGCTATTTTTTTTTTTTCTTTTGTATTTTTAGTAGAGACGGGGTTTCACCGTGTTAGCCAGGATGGTCTCCATCTCCTGACCTCGTGATCCGTCTGCCTCAGCCTCCCAAAGTGCTGGGATAACAGGTGTGAGCACCATGCCCAGCCAGGTTTCACCAGTTTTTATATGCAGTCTTTATATATACAAATATATTAGATTTTATTGTATGTATACATTTGTGTAGCAACCATTACACTCAGGATACAGCATTTTTCCAACGCTGCAAAAAAAAATTCTCACATGCAACCCTGTGTTAACAATACCCTCCTCCAGTCCTACTCCTGACCTCCATGGATTTGTTCTCCATGACTATAAATTTATAATTTCAAGGATGTGTTACAAAGTATAAAATAGTTATAAATGTATGGAAAGTAATCTTTTGATAATTGTTTTTTTTTCCCAGTCCAATGATGTGAAATCTATGTCACTGCATGTATCAATAGTGTGTTTGTGTTTATTTCTGAGTAGTATTCTGTTGCATAAATGTATCATTGTTTACTCCTCATTGGTTCAAGGACATTTGGGTTATTTCCTGATTTGGGCAGGACAAATAATGCTGCTGTGAACATTGCACAGATTTTTGTGTCAACATTAGTTTTCATTTCTCTAGGGTAAAAATATTCAAGGGTAGACTGCTAGATCATATGGTAAGTGCATTTTTAACTTTATAATAAAATGTCAAACTGTTTTCCACAATAGCTTCCACCAGTATATATTCCCAACACCACTTGGTGTTTTCATATTTTTAATTATTTCAGTGATTTCAGTAGATACAGTGGGTATACCATGATGACCTTAATTTTAATTTCTCTAATGGATAATAGTGTGCCATTGATACATTCTCTTTAGCATAATGTCTATTGAAGACATTCCCATTTTAAATAGATTATTTTCTTTACCACTTGGTTTAGATAATTCCTTGTGTTTTCCTGATAAGAGTCCTTTGTCGGTCGTATGATTTGCACATGTTTCTGCACCTTGACTTCTCATTCGCTTAACATTATCATTCACAGAAGCCCAATTTATTGATAGTTTTTCTTTCATGAATTGTGCTTTTGGTGTCATGTGTAAGATGTCTTCTTTCAAACTTATGTTAACAAATTTTCTCCTACATTTTCTTGTATAAAAGTTTCACAGATTTTCGTTTTAGATTGAGATAAATAGTCCATTGAGATTATTTTTGCTTTAAGTGTAAAGCATGAGGTAAAGTTCATTTTGTATGTGTGGGTTGGATATACAGCCAACACCTTCTATTTAAATCTTACTTCACTGAATTTCTTTTGCACACCTGTCAAAAAGGTTTTGTCTTTTATTCTGTGGGTCTGTTTCCAGACTTTATTCTTTTTCACTGATAAATGTGTCTGTCTGTCCACAATTCCGCGATGTCTTAACTACTGTAGCTGTACACTACATCTTATATTCAGGTACTATGATTCCTCCAACGTAATTGTTCTTTCTCAGAACTGTTGTAGCTACTTTAGTTCATTTGTCTTTCCATGTAAGTTTTAGAATGTTTGCTAATGTCTACAAAAAAATGTGCTGGGATTTAGGTAGGAATTTATTTATATCTATGTATTAATTGGGGAACAATTAGCATCTTTGCTGTGTTTAGTTTTGCATTCTATGAAGAAGGTATGTCTTTTTACATATTTAGGTCTTGTTTTATTTTATTTTTTTAATGTTCTATAATTTTCAGTGTAAGATTCTGCACATTTTGTCATATTTATACCTTTTTTATTTTTAAGGTATTTTTAAAATTTGAGTTTCTTGGCCAGGCGTGGTGGCTCACGCCTGTAATCTCAGCACTTTGGGAGGGCAAAGCACATGGATTGCTTGAGGTCAGGAGTTCAAGACCAGCCTGGCCAACATGGTGAAACCCTGTCTCTACTAAAAATACAAAAACTAGCCAGGTGTGGTGGCGCACACCTGTAATCCCAGCCACTCAGGAGGCAGAGGGTTAATAATCACTAGAACCCTGGAGGAAGAAGTTGCAGCAAGCTGAGATTGCACCACTGCACTCCAGCCTGGGTGACAGAGCAAGATTCTGGCTCAAAAAAAAAAAAAAAAAAAAATAGTTACACACACACACACACACACTGTGTTTATCGTCTATCTCTAATCTGGCATCTGGCTGCATTCAATTACCAGTTCTTGGGGTTCTTTGGTAGATTCCCTGAGATCGTCTACATAGATGTCATGTCATCTGCAAAACAGTTTTCTTTCTTTTTTCCTATCTGTATTATTTTTCTTTTTTCTTTTTCCTTTTCTATTTTTTTCCTGATTGCACTAGCTAGGGCACCATGTGGCATGTTGAAGAAGTGGTAAGAATTGACATATTTACCTTTTTCCAATCCTGGAGACAATACGTAAGTCTCTTAGAGTTTAGTATGATGTTCGCTGTAGGTTTTTAGTAAATGTTCTTTTCAGCTTAAGGAAGTTAACTTCATTGGAATTTGCCCTATTCCTACTTTGCTAACAGATTTTGTCCAGAAAGAATGTTAGCAATTGTATGCCTTGAATTACTTATAAATTTATTTAGATTTGGTTTTTTGCCCCAGAATATATGCTACCTTTCTAAATGTTCAGTGTGCTTCCAAAAAGTGAGTGTATTCTGTTGCTGTTGGGTGGAGCATGTGAATCTGTAAATGCCAGTTAGGATAAGTTATAGAATAGTATTTTCCCAATATTCTATATTCTTACCAATGTTTTTTCCTCTACTTATTTAATATTGAGAGAGGGGTACTAGAATTTCCAACTATAGTTTTTAATTTGTATGTTTCTCTTTGAAGTTCTATCAGTTTTCTCTTCATGTATTTTGAAGATCTGTTGCTTGGTGATAAATGATTGGTATTCCTGTAGGTTCTTGATAAACTGACCTATATTGTTATGAACTAATTTTCTTTATTCCTGGTACAATTTTGGTAGGAAATCTAGTTTGATTTTTAAAAACATCACCATTACAGGTTTGTTTTGATATTTGTTATGATGGCATATATTTGTCTATTCTTTTATCTTTACACTGTGTCTTTGTATTTAAAATGCATTTCTTCAGGAAACATATTATTCTGGTGGTTGATTTAGGGTTTACTGTGTATGTTTAACTTATCAGAGTCTACTTTCAAGTGATATCCTACAAGTGTATGAAATGTGTAAGAGTCTTAAAATGGTATAAATGCATTTCTCCCTTTCTGACCTTTGTAAATTTGTCATACAGTTTACTTTTACTGGCAATCCCTCTGCACATTGTAATTATTTTTGTGTCAATAGTAAATTATATGCTAAACATATTTAAACACTACTAAAATTATCTTACTCATGGAACTACAAATCCCTGTGTTCTTCACTCTTTTGTGTAGATTCAAATTTTTATCTGGCATTGTTTACCTTCTACCTGAAATTTAACATTTATTGTAGTGAGGGTCTACTAGTGATGTGTTATTTCTGGTTACATATACATGAAACAGTCTTCGCTTTTCCTTGCTTTTGGAAAATATTTTTGCTTTGTATAGAATACTGATGGACTTTTTCTTCTTTCATTGCTTTAACAATATCACCACACTGTCACTTCTGTGTTGTTTTTGAGAGGTGAAGCCGGATGGGCTTCTGGGTGGGGTGGGGACTTGGAGAACTTTTCTGTCTAGCTAAGATTGTGAACACATCAATCAGCGCTCTGTGTCTAGCTAAAGGTTTGTAAATGCACCAATTAATACTCTGTAAAAACGCACCAATCAGCACTTTGTGTCTAGCTAAAGGTTTGTAAACACACCAATCAACACTCCGTAAAAACGGACCAATCTGCACTCTGTAAAATGGACCAATCAGCGCTCTGTAAAATGGGCCAATCAGCAGGATGTGGGCAGAGACAAATAAGGGAATAAGAGTTGTCCACCTGAGCCAGCAGCCGCAACCTGAGGGAGTCCGCTTCTAGGCTGTGGAAGCTTTGTTCTTTCACTCTTCACAGTGGATCTTGCTGCTGCTGACTCTTGGGGTCTGCACTACCTTTATGAGCTGTAACACTCACTGCGAAGGCCTGTGGCTTCGCTCCTGAAGTCAGCAAGACCACCAACCCACTGGGAGGAACAAGCAACTCCAGAGGCGCCACCTTGAGGAGCTGTGGCACTCACTGTGAAGGTCTGCGCTTCGCTCCTGAAGTCAAGCCAGACCCGGAGACCACGGGAAGGAAGAAACTACAGACACATCTGAACAGCTGAAGGAACAAACTCTGGACACACCATCTTTAAGAGCTGTAACGCTCACCACCAGGGTCCATGGCTTCATTCTGAAGTCAGCGAGACCAAGAACCCATGGGGAATAACCAATTTCGGACACATTTTCATTGAGAAATCTGATGTTATCCTCATTTCTAGTCTTTTTTTTTTTTGAGACGGAGTCTCGCCGTCCCCCAGGCTGGAGTGCGGTGGCGCAATCTTGGCTCACTGCAAGCTCCGCCTCCCGGGTTCCCGCCATTCTCCTGCCTCAGCCTCCCGAGTAGCTGGGACTACAGGCGCCGCCACCTCGCCCGGCTAGTTTTTTGTATTTTTAGTAGAGACGGGGTTTCACCGTGTTAGCCAGGATGGTCTCGATCTCCTGACCCCGTGATCCGCCCTCCTCGGCCTCCCAAAGTGCTGGGATTACAGGCGTGAGCCACCGCACCTGGCCTGATTTCTATTATTTTCTACCAACATGTTTTTTTTTCTGTCTAGACACATTTTTTTATCATTGTTTTGGAGCCACTTGGTCATGAAGTGCTTTTTAAATAGATATATTCGTGTTTCTTGCGTTTGGGAACTCACTGAACTTTTGAATGTGTAGATTTATACTTTGTGTAAATTTGGACTCCAGTTACACATATGTGAGGCTGCTTTGAAGCTTTCCCCAGCAGCTCATGGATACTGTTTTCATTCATGTTATGTTGGTCTCTTTTATTTTAGATGGCATCCATTGCCGTATCTTCAAGCTTACTAATCTTTTCCTCTGCAAGTCTGATTTGCAGTTAATACCATTCCCTATACTTTTAAAACATCACTGACATTGTAGTTTTCCTCCCTAGAAGTTTTATCTGGGTCTTCTTTATTTTCACCACATCTCTGTTAACTTCAGTGTATAGAGTGCAGTGACAAAAACTGTATGTATGAAAAACAGTAAAATTTAATGTTAATATAACAGCTGTGTCACTTCTGGGCCGGTTTCAAATAGTTAAATTATCTACTCATTCTGGGTCATATTTTTCTATTTCTTTGCATGCCCAATATTTATTCGATGCCAGCTATTGTGAATTTTAGCTTGTTGGGTACTGTACATTTTTGTATTCCAATAAATACACTTGATGACTATTCGGAGACATTTCTTGGGAACAGTTTTATTCTTTGAAATCTTGCCTCTTATTTGCTACTTGGACCCAGATACTGTATTTCATCTGGGACAAATTCTCTACTGCTGAGACAAGACCCATCTGTATCTTCTTTCCAGTGTCCTATGAATCTTGAGGTTTACCAATTTGGCTGATGTAAATTAAGAAAAGAAATTATTTCCAACCTCGTGTGTGAGTCACCTCTAATCAAATGAGGTGATTCTTTGCCCAGCCTCAGTTAGGTTCTCAACTCAGATGCACTGCAGGAACTTTGGCCAATCTCTAGAGTTTTTTCTGTGACTAGACCTCTCTTCTTCAGACCTGTTCTAGAAAATAGTCACCTTGTTCTTTCGAACTTCAGATCCTTCATTTCAAATCAAAAAGTTTTCCAAGATCTTTGCCACTGGAAAATTTTTGTAATCATTAAACTGGGGGCAATACTAGAACAAAGTTCATTGTTTCAGATCTTTCAGGTGTCACTGCACTGACCTTCAATATTTGACATACACTATCTTGCAAACCATTGACTCACATATGTACCCATATTTTTGTGTTTACCTATGGTGAGACATTAAAAGCATAATGATTTATCCACAACATTGTGATTCATTCTTCTGGCAATTATTCAATTATTATTGTATCACTGGCTGTATGCTCCTAGTTGGCAAAATTAAGGTGAAGGAGGAACAATGTGAATCAAATTCACGGGGAAAACAGACAAGTGAACTGGCATTTGTCATGACAGGGAAAGTAAGAATTGTTCTACTAACAGTGTCTGTAGCAGTCTCCATGGGTTCATTCGGTGTGTGCCACTGTCTGAAAGATTTAATATGCATCTAAAATAAAGGATAAATATCACAGCCAAAATGTGATACAGTAAATAGCCTTATTTTCTACTTGTTTCCCTGTGGAATTACAGAGGTATACATTTTATTCACATAAAAATGAAAGCAACATTAAAATTCATGTGTCAATGAATTTTAAAGTATCTTGAAATTCCTATTCTGATTTGGTTGAATCAGAATTTGATTTAAAGAATGGATATCTGCAGTACATTTTGCAGTGGCAAAGACATGGAATTAACCTAGATGCCCATCAGTAGTGGAGTAGATAATGAAAATGTGCCACATACATACTACAGAATACTATGCAGCCATAAGAAATGAAATCGTGGCAGGGCACGGTGGCTCACGCCTGTAATCCCTGCACTTTGGAAGGCCGAGGCAGGTGGATCACGAGGTCAGGAGATCGAGACCATCCTGGCTAACAGGATGAAGCCCCGTCTCTACTAAAAATACAAAAAAAAATTAGCCGGGTGAGGTGGCGGGCGCCTGTAGTCCCAGCTACTCGGGAGGCTGAGGCAGGAGAATGGCGTAAACCTGGGAGGCGGAGCTTGCAGTGAGCTGAGATCCGGCCACTGCACTCCAGCCTGGGCCACAGAACCAGACTCCGTCTCAAAAAAAAAAAAAAAAAGTTCATCCAAGTGCAGATAATGAAAACCATGTCCTGACTCGCACTGAGCCAAACAACAAATGTGGTAAAAATTCAAAAACATGCATAATAAAATTAGTGACATAGGGTAAATAATAAGGATTTGGAAATATTTATGAAGGGACCTATATTAACAGATAGGAATCCAGAGAAGAACATTTTAAATGCTCTAAGAGGGTAACACTGTCTTGAAGGACAGAAGAGGAGCAGATGAGGTAGAAGAAGCCTAGCCCATGAGAGTGGCTCTGCAGTGGATTGAGGATGGAGAGGCTGCAGAAGACGCTGAGGGGGAAGTCAGGGCTTCCACTCTGCCCTGAGAACAGAAGGGAGCAAAATTAAAACAAAACAAAACAGAAACATGCTTATCATCCAGTGCAAACCCTCTTCATATTGAGACACTTGGAGTTTATTGGGAAGTAGGCAAGAATACAGGTAAGGATTTGGAGAGATTTATTAGTTCAGGTGTGAAGTTAAATATGAAGAAGAATCTTCGGTGTTGCTCTTTGTCCACTACATGTGTGGGGCTTACAGGGGAGGAGAATAGAAGAAGTTTTAAAATTATCTGATGTTTAAGTCCAGCGAGGATTCAGGAAACTTACAGACACCAAACTGTAAGTGGAAGAGCTGCCCTTGCTAACTCAGGGGACAGGCGTCACACCTGGACTGGGATTGACAAGGGAGATCTCCAGGAGGAGGAGCATTGGAGGAGATTCTGGAGAGTGAGGAGCAGTAAGTCCGCCAACAGGGGAGGGAAAGAGAAGAGGAAACAATGTGTCCGTGGTCCAGGCCAGGGCATGAGAAGAGGGCAGTGGATTGGAAGGACCGCTGGGATGAATAATACGTGAGGTGGTAGGAGCAGGAAGGGCTGACCATGGAAGGACTGGGCAGGGAAAGGAGGGCTGCTCCCTGAGGATTGCATTCTGTGGGGAGGGATTTGAATATCTTGTTCTGGTTTCTTAAAATGGTGACCCAGTCCTCGAGGTCAGCCTGGAGGAAGACAGAATGAGTCAAGATGGTACCTGAGCATTACCAGGAGGAGTTGGGTCTACAGAGGAACGAGGGTGGAGAGAGAGGACCCAAGGCTCCTGGACAGGGAGGCTCGGGTGCTTAGATGCTCTTGTTGCCGTTTCTCCGTCGTTTAGAACCCGCACCACACCTTCAGCACTGGCCTCCGTCCCTGGGGCACTTGGCAGGTGTCAGTAGGATCCCCGCAGAACTTCAGAGCGGCGTTCTCATTGCGCCCCCTGGCGTCCATCCATCAGAAGTTGAGCGCAGCCTCACCGGAAGCTGTGGATGAAACGGGTGCGCAGCTGCGCAGAGTAAAGCTCCTGGCGCCAGGAAGCAGGTGAGGCTCCTTAGGAGATGAGCCAGGTGCGGCCGCGGGCGAACCTTCACAGAACGATTTTTTGCACAGGTTCACCTGTGTCTGCGTTTCCTCTAACTTGTTCTTTGATATTCTCATAAAAACTTCATGATTTTCTCCTGTGTCTCAGAGCGTAACAAGTATTTTGATGTCTTGTCTCCTGTGCTCGTTTTCATTATGTATGTAGCAATGGTTGCTTACATTTCTTATTGGTGGATTACTCATAAAGTATTTCCCAGCTGAGTGAAAAATGAGATTATCTACTTTAATACGCTTTTGGTTGGTCATTTCTGAAGATTACTGTCTACTTATTTCAGGAGGGAATCATCTCTGCATGCCTTAAACAAAGATTCTATTTGGGGCTGTGTTTTCCTTCTTAAATTTGGATACTTCTGTGTTCTGGAAATTGTTAAGTAATTACTATTCATTTGAAAAATTCAGTTGGTGTATCTCTTACTTGGCTCTTACTGTCTTTGCAATCTCATATCTTTTCTTCTGCTTACTTTGTATTTAATTTGTTATTCTTTTCTAGGATCCTAAGGTGGAAACTTAGATTATTGTTCTAGATCTTTTCTTTTTTAATATATGTAGTATATTTCTTTTTTAATAAGATACATATCTTATATCTTTTAATTTAATTTATAAGTATCTTTTTAAAATTAAAAGTGGCTGTCTTGTAGACAACAACACATAGTTTTTTGATTTGCTATCTGTGTCTTTTAATACTGGTACACTTAGACCAGAGATGTTCATAGTGATTGCTGATACAATTGCATTAATACCAACCATATTTCTTACTGTTTTATGTTTGCTGTTCTTGTTCTTTGTTTATATTTTTGTATTCTACTCTTTCTGCATTGTGTGATTTCAACTGAATGTTTTATATTCCATTCTTACCCTTTACTAGCATATCAGCAATAGTTAAAACTTTCTAAAGTAACTTCTCTAGAGAATAAAAGCTTTTATTTTTTCTTGTGTTAATTGATTCAACAGATAAGAACTGGTTGAAAACAATAGCAATAACTGACTTTTTAATGTATGTTTATATATATGCTTCAATACAGGTGACATGAATGAGTCATGATACAATGTACAGGACAGAGGATTTAGGATTGTTCTCTTACTATAAGATACTCACAATACTTGTGAAATGATGTAGTTTTATTTGTAAATGTATATTGAAACTTCTGGGGCAGGCTATTAGATCAAGGGCCTCAGCTCCTTGCTGGCTGTTGGCCTAAGGCTGCATTCAGTCCTCCTCCTGTTGGTTTCTCCCACATAGCGGAATGCTCCTTCAAAGCCACAAAGAGAAAGAGTCTGCTAGGAAGAAAGAAATCACAAACTTACGTAAAATCATCACCCAAGTCATATCCCATTACTCTTTTGATATTCTGTTGTTTACAAGCAAGTCACAGTTCTTGACCACACTCACTGGGAGGGGATTAGGATACAAGGTTGTGTACACCAAGAGGTGGGCATCATTGGGCAACATGTTAGGTTCTATCTGCCACATCAGGTCTTTTCCAGGCTGCAATGGTTTCTCAGTTCTTCACTTAAATTTTTTTCACTTTACCCTTTTTAAAAGCATTGATTGGCCGGGCGCGGTGGCTCACGCCTGTAATCCCAGCACTTTGGGAGGCTGAGGTGGGCGGATCACCAGGTCAGGAGATTGAGATCATCCTGGCTAATGCGGTGAAACCCCATCTCTACTAAAAATACAAAAAAATTAGCCGGGCGTGCTGGCCGCGCCTGTAGTCCCAGCTACTCGGGAGGCTGAGGCAGGAGAGTGGCGTGAACCCGGGAGGGAGAGCTTGCAGTGAACAGAAATCACGCCACTGCCCTCCAGCCTGGGCGACAGAGCAAGACTTTGTCTCAAAAACACAACAACAACAATAACAAAACCACATTGGTCAGGTTTTTTGTCTTTGTTTTTGTCTTGTAAAATGTCCTACAATATGGGTTTGTTTGATGGTTTCTCAAAATTAAATTGGGAATATGGATTAATTTAGACACATTTATCTAAGTTTGAAGACAATAATCAGTTAATTATTTAGAAATAAAAATTTAGAAAAATAAGAAGAATTAGGGCATGAGAGTAGAGAATTTAAAATAATAATTACCTGCAGTGAGTAAGAAAGCGGCTGGAACTGGGGAGATGCACTCAGCAGGCATCACGAATATTGATAACGTCCTCTACAGCAAGCTCAGCAGTGACTTAAAAAACACATAACTTCGTTTTTATTTTAGAAGAGTTTTAGTTTCAGAATAGTTGTGAAGACAGTACAAAGCACTAATATTTTCCACAGTTTCCCTTATTATTGATTTCTTACATTACTGTGGAATATTTGTCACAATTATTGAAGCGATAGAATACGTTAACATTCACTAACATCCACACATTAATTGAATGATTTTAGTTTTCACTTAATGCCCATTTTGTATTCCAGGATCCCATTCTTTTTTTTTTTTTTTTTTGAGATGGAGTCTCGCTCTGTCGCCCAGGCTGGAGTGCAGTGGCGCGATCTTGGCTCACTGCAAGCTCTGCCTCCTGGGTTCACGCCATTCTCTTGCCTCAGCCTCCCGAGTAGCTGGGACTACAGGTGCCGCCACCATGCCCGGCTAATTTTTTTGTATTTTTAGTAGAGACAGGGTTTCACCGTGTTAGCCAGGATGGTCTCCATCTCCTGACCTCCTGATCCACCTGCCTTGGCCTCCCGAAGTGTTGGGATTACAGGTGTGAGCCACTGCGCCCAGCTAATTTCTTTTTTTTTTTTTGACTAGAGATGGGGTTTCACCATGTTAGCCAGGATGGTCTCGATCTCCTGACCTCGTGATCTGTCCACCTCGGCCTGCCAGAGTGTTGGGATTACAGGCGTGAGCCACCGCGCCCAGCCCAGGAACCCATTCAGGAAGCTACATTACATTAGATATTAGATAGCATTTCTCCTTGGGCTCCCTTTTTCACTTTTTTCTGTGACAGATCCTCAGACATTTCTTGTTTTGGTATCCCTCATTTGGGATGTATCTGACATTTTTCTCAACGTTTACACTGGATTCGCATGGTTAGGGGAGGAATATCATGAAGAAGAAGGGCTGTTCTCATGACAGTATACCAAGAGAACTTACACTATTGACATGCCTTATCACTGTTCATGTTCATTTGATCAGCTGGATGAAGTAGTTTTATCAGATTTCTTCTCTGTAAAATTATTTTTCCCATTCTCTTTTTCAATGGAAGGCACTCTATGTAACGCATGCTTAAGTGGAGAGTTATGGCCGGGCTTGGTAACTCAAGCCTGTAATCCCAGCACTTTGTGAGTCTGAGGTGGGTGGATCAGGAGGTCAGAAGATGGAGACCATCCTGGCCAACATGGTGAAACCCCGTCTGTACTAAAATACAAAAAATTTAGCTGGATGTGGTGGTGGGCGCCTGTAGTCACAGCTACTTGGGAGGCTGAGGCAGGGGAATCGATTGAACCTAAGAGGCAGAGGTTGCAGTGAGCCGAGATCATGCCACTGCACTTCAGCCTAGCGAAAGAGCAAGATTCCATCTCAAAAAAAAAAAAAAAAAAAAAAAAGAATGTTTTCTTAATAATAGACCAAAATGCAGCAGATAAACCCCATGATTTTACATTGAGGAGGAAGGAGTCACAGAGGAAAAAATAGTGTATTTCACTGAAGCCAGATTACACGTCTCACATTTCTCAAATAGGGTTGCATCTCAACAATGATGAAAACACTACTGTGAGGAGGCAGTCATAATGTGAACTTCCATGAACTTGGTCTAAAAACCTTCTATGACATATTCCAGTGAGATCATCAACATCAAAACTTGCAGAGGGGCTGTAAATATTTTGGAAAGATACTCTCCCGGAGATTGGCACATGACCCTCACAACAAAAATGGCATCATCACAGCTTCTTCTTTTTTTTTTTTTTTTTTTTGAGACGGAGTCTCGCTCTGTGGCCCAGGCTGGAGTGCAGTGGCCGGATCTCAGCTCACTGCAAGCTCCGCCTCCCGGGTTCCCGCCATTCTCCTGCCTCAGCCTCCCGAGTAGCTGGGACTACAGGCGCCGCCACCTCGCCCAGCTAGTTTTTTTTTTGTATTGTTAGTAGAGACGGGGTTTCACCGTGTTAGCCAGGATGGTCTCGATCTCTTGACCTCGTGATCCGCCCGTCTGGGCCTCCCAAAGTGCTGGGATTACAGGCTTGAGCCACCGCGCCCGGCCCATCACAGCTTCTGATGAGGACAAATGATGTTTGTATGGGACAAATCATGGAGTGGATGAATTAAAAACTGTTTCAGAAGACGTTATCTCTTCATGGGAGATATTTTAGAATTCCCTTTGTTAATGTATTTTGCTTATAGAGTTTCCATGTCATGTAATCACACGATTTATATAAGACAAATGTCTACATTTATATAGATTGAAAACAGTTTTTTTCAATAATTATAAGAGAAAATTTTAAGTGATAAGAATTATCTGTGGCATAATTAGTAAGTAGTTTTATTATTCCAGTGTGATATATAAAGTAATGATACATCGGCTGGGCGCGGTGGCTCACCCCTGTAATGCCAACACTTTTTGGGAGGCCGAGGCAGGGGGATCACGAGGTCAGGAGATCGAGACCATCCTGGCTGACACGGTGAAACCCCGTCTCTACTAAAAATGCAAGAAAATTAACCGGGCATGGTGGCAGGCGCCTGTAGACCCAGCTACTCGGGAGGCTGAGGCAGGAGAATCCGTGAACCCGGGAGGCGGAGCTTGCAGTGAGGTGAGATCGCTCTGCTGCACTCCAGACTGGGCAACTGAGGGAGACTCCATCTCAAAAAAAAAAAAAAAAAAAAAAAAAAAGGAATGATACATCATTTAATTGGTGCAAGTAATACATATTGCAATTACTCAGAAAAAGCTGTATTATCAACTACTAATTTAGTAGTTAGTGTATCCCTTCTATTCATCACAGGCTTTGAGTATTATTAGTATTCCTCACAGCATGCTGACATGTAGGGATTATTATTACACTCATGTTTCAGTTCTGAAGTTGAGCCTAAAGGTCCACAAGAAAGGAATGAAAGCAGCTTAGGCTTTATTCTGCCTATCTCTAGAGTCTTTGCTGACATCAACAATAGTAGCATACCTTTTTCCTTATGTGAAACATACTTTCTACGTCTTTCTTTAAGAAATATTGGCCGAGTGCGGTGGCTCAGGCCTGTAATCCCAGCACTTTGGGAGGCCAAGGCAGGCAGATCACGAGGTCAGGAGATCGAGACCATCCTGGCTAACATCGTGAAACCTCGTCTCTACTAAATATACAAAAAATTAGCCGGGCGTGGTGGCGGGCGACTGTAGTCCCAGCTACTGGGGAGGCTGAGGCAGGAGAATGGCATGAATCCGGGAGGCGGAGGGAGACTCTGTCTCAGAAAAAAAAAAAAAAAGGAAAAAAAAAATGGTGCTCTAGGCCGGGAGCAGTGGCTAACACCAGTAATCCCAGCACTTGCGGGGCCGAGGCGTGCGTATCACTTAGGTCAGGAGTTCAAGAGCAGCCTGACCAAGGTGATGAAACCCCATCTCTTCTAAAAATACCAAAATTAGCCAGGGATGATGGCGCATGCCTATAATCCCAGCTACTCGGGAGGCTAAGACAAGAGAATCGCTTGAACACGGGAGGCAGAGGTTTGCAACTAGGTAAGATTATGCCACTGCACTTCAGCTAGACTCCATCTCAAAAAAAAAAAAATTAAATAAAAAAAAAATTAAAATAAAATACATATCATGGTAATAAAGTTATTTTCCTAAATTAGGGTCCAGCTACTGGAAATTGTTTTTGTATTTCAGGTTTTTGATCCACCTGGAGTTGCTTTTTGTGTAACGTGAGCTCATAGGTCAGATTTTATTTCCCCCTTATGGATATTCCATTTCCTGGAACAGTATTGATAACTAGCCTTTCCCCAATTTTCCCTTTTATAAATTGCTTAGATATGCGTGTGTGTGTGTGTGTGTGTTTTAACTCTCTTATTTTTTTCATTGATTTATTTTTCTATCTCTGCACACACACCACACTGTCTTGTTATTAAGAAAGTTCATTTAACAGAAGAATTTTTCCCTCAAAGCCCATTTTCTTAAACACTGTGTTACGGTGTCATAAAGACAAAGAAGAGTAAAACCTCCATGCCTTGTACCTACACTGATATTCCCAGCTGTACCTCAAATAAGGATAGTTTAGAATTTTACAACACTACTACCGTTGCTTATGTCTCTTGTGAATCTTAGGCAGTCCTCCCACACCACTTCCAACTTTGTTTTTTTTAGTACTTCTCACTGAATTTCATTCAATCTCTCGCCTCCTCATATCCCTTCCATGCTTTCTGGAGCCTTGGGAAGTTTCTACTCTGAGAGCAGCAGCCAGCAGGGAAGGAACATACACAGACCCCCCTGCGTGTCTCTCTTGGAAGCACAGCTGCTCTGATGGTTGGTCCTGCTCCTTCTCTGGACCACATCTGCCAAGGATGGTGCCACAGCCTGTGCAGCTGAGCTGAGAGCTTGTTGTGGGGTCTGCATGAGCAAATCCAGTTGCCCCCTGCCTTCTCTCTGAGGTCGATTGGGCAATTCAGTTATTTTGCATAAAGATCAAGTTTGTTCAACAATCATCTGGCTTGCTGACCCCAAACACATGCCCACTCAGACCTTGCCTTGAAATATTTCTTCTTGCTATTTGTTTTGGCATGCACATATCTTCAACACTTATGTATAATTTAGGGGGGCATACAAAAACATTATCTGCAACTGAATTTCTATGTTTATATGGTATATTAATACCTTTCATATCTGTATTTAAAAATGCATTCATAATGTTTCAAAAAATCGTTTTCAATTATTTTCATCTTTTCAAGCATCACTTTTTCGTAAGTTGAAAGAGAAGATCACTTTCATTAGAAAAGACAGATGGTGCACAATCTCTGTTAGTGTTTTCTAGAAACTCCTTCTGAATGTGCAGAACAGACACTTTGCAAGTGTGAATATCATCACGTCGTTTGATTTTCTTCTTGCCCAAAAGCTGTAGACATTGGATGTAGGCATTGGCTGTAGTACTTGATTTCTTGTACCTCATTCTTGTAAATGTCTCCATAATATTATACCTCCTGGTACAGATGACCCATTATGTAGACGTGTGTTCTTTCTTACTTTTCATTGAGTGAACATTAAAATAGTTTTTAGTAAAAAACAAAACAAACAAAAGCTACTCAGATAATGTGTACATACATCTCCAGCCAGCGCATATTTTTGTAATATGGTCTGGTATAAAGGAATTGAAATATTTTATTTATTTTCTTTTATCTACTAGCATAATATTTTAAAACGTTTCATGTTTATGACCCTTATAGATGATCATTTTTGTTCACTTAGTCAATAATTTACCCACATTTTCTATTATTTAGTGGTTCTACTGACGTCCATTATTTTAGCCTGAAACTTTGGGGTGACTCTAATAAAGTTTGTATGTGATTAGATGGCTGAGTGTCTTGGCTTGTGATGATGGGATTTCTCCCCTGAAACTACCAGGAGGCACAAAAGCAAGAAGGCAGAAATAATTCAGAACTCCAACCAGAAGACTAAGTTTTATTGAGGATTTGCAAGGTTGAGTGTCCCAATGCCAGCACGACAGTGTTGAGGGCAACAAATTCTCCTGTGAAAGAAGTTTTCCTTCAAAGTGGGTCTCTGATACTCCACAGCGTATGTCTGCTATTCAAGTAATGAAATCCTCAATATATCTTTTGAATTCTTTCTGGGGGAATGAAGGACATTTATACAAGATTTATGAGATTTTAGCAACACACAGAACAACAGCATTTTAAAAAAATTAGAGACAAGACTTGCTGTATTGCTCAGGCTGGAGTGCAGTGTGTTAATGATAGCTCACTGCAGCTTTGAACTCTTAAGCTCAAGCTATCCTCCTGCCTCAGTCTCCTGAGTATCTGGGACTACAGGTGCGTGCCACCATGCTCAGATAGCACAGATACTTGATGAGTACCTTCACACCAGATTAATAGATGGGCATGTGTTTTACCAGGCAATGCTGCAGTTAGAGACACTGACTCTTACTACTGTATACAGATAATTTCAAGACAGGATCTTAAAAGATTTTCACTCTATTGCTGAATTCAGTCCTGCCACCATTTACCTTGATATAACTTAGTATAAAGAACAACTTTATATTCCATGCTAACTACATGGACCGTGGCATTTGTATAGTGGAAGGCAAAGGAAGATGATTCCCCAATTTAAATGAAACTGGAGGTTTTCTGGGGGAAATAAATAGAGGAGATATGCCTTACTGGTTTCTCTTTCTGTTGTTGATAATTGTGCTCTGTTCTTATAAATAGAAAGCTCTATTTAAGTATATTATATAGTCTGCTACTCAAGTAATGAAATTCTCAATATAATGGGCTTTAAATTATTCTGGGGGAATGAGAGACATTTGTACAAGATTTATGAGATGTTAGCAACAAACAGAGCAAGAGCATTTTAAACAAAACTTTTTAGAGGCAAGCCCCTTGTCTTTCTTATAGAGGCAACTCTATTGCTGAATTCAGGCCTGCCATCATTTACTTCGATAAAAGAAGGTAAATGTTACTCTTTTTTTGACAAGAGTTATACCAGCCATACATAACTAAATATAGTCATTTTAAATATCAGCCACACATAGCCAAAAAATCCTCAGAAATGCCAGGTGGGGTCCACGTGGGGTGGTTCAGCCTACTTACACATCTTTTCCTGCATCAATAATGGATTGCCCTTCATCCTTGAGCTTGTCATGCCCTAGATGGCCTTGTGATATAAAGGCCTCTGTCTGTTTTTCAGACAGGAGTATGATGAAAGGGTTGAAGGCCAAGTCCTTTTGTTTTCGAGACTGAGTCTCGCTTTGTCACCAGACGGGGGTGCAGCCTGGAGTGCGCAATCTCAGCTCACTGACTGCAACCTCCGCCTCTGGGGTTCAAGTGATTCTCCTTCCTCAACCTCCCGAGTAACTGGGACTACAGGCATGCACCACCATGCCCAGCTAATTTGTGTATTTTTAGTAGAGATGGGGTTTCACCATGTTGGCCAGAGTGATCTCAATCTCCTGACCTTGTGATCTGCCCGCCTCGGCCTCCCAAAGTGTAGGGATTACAGGTGTGAGCCACTGCGCCCGGCCAAAGGCCAAGTTCTTTCAAATGACTTATGCTTTTTCCTGTTTTTCTGAACTGTGCCCATAGTTCTGTAACCCGTATCTCATAGAATAATGATGGCAAATAGCAACACTCTCTCATAAGAGCTGGTAGGATTATTGTCTTCCATTCTTGATACTGGATGTGGAGACTGGCTTGATGCAATTGGACAGCATTGATCTTCCAGACTCTCAGTTCCATCTTCCAAATTCAGAAAGTCATCCAAGATCTTTGCCATACCTTACACAGCCAGGAAACTTTCCTAAAGCATCAAGCTGAGGAAATAGTAGGGCTCACGTAAGTGTTTCACATCTCTCAGGTATGAATGTCCTTCATTGCTTGATGCACAGCATCTTTTAAATCATGGTTTAATATACTTGTCCATTTTTAATTTTTATGTGTAGTGAGGCAAATCTAATCCCTCAGTATTTCCAAAGGATTTTCATTCATTCTATCTACAGTTATTCAATATGTCTATACTTCTGGCTGTACAGTTAGAATTGGCAGTATTAAGGTGCATAAGGAACAATGAGAAACACAGAGAAAGACAAGTGAACTGTCATTTGTAACATTTAAGAGGAGGTCAAGCTGGGTGCGGTGGCTCACATCTGTAATCCCAGCACTTTGAAAGGCCGAGGTGGGAAGATTACCTGACGTCAGGAGGTAGAGACCAGCTTGGCCAACATAGTGAAACCCCGTTTCTACTAAAAATAGAAAAATTTGCTAGGTGTGGTGGTGGGTGCCTGTAATCCCAGCTATCGGGAGGCTGAGGCAGGAGAATCACTTGAACCTGGGAGGCAGAGGTTGCAGTTAGCAGAGATGGCTCATTGAACTGCCGCTTGGGTGACAGAGTGAGACTCCATCTCAAAAAAAAAAAAAGGTCAGAATTGATCAATTGATAAATACACTGTTTTTGTAGGAATCTCACCAGGGGACATCGACTGTATGTCAATGAATCAAAGGTTTAAGACGGATCTAAAAGAAGGGATAATATTCCTGTCAATCAAATGATTATAAACATAATATTCTTATTTTATACTGATTGAATGAGCTCTTCTATCATTATAAAGGCATGTTTATTCACATAAAAATGAAAGCAATATTAAAATTCATGTATGTATTCACAAATATCTTGAAATTATGATTCTGATTATTCTGAATTAGATTTTGATCCAGAGTCATGGATGACTTAACATCACCCTGTGTTGCATGAAGATGAGACCTTTCTTTCTTTTTTTTTTTTTTCCTGAGACAGAGTCTCGCTCTGTTGCCCAGGCTGGAGTGCAGTGGCGCGATCTCAGCTCACTGCAAGCTCCGCCCCCCGGGTTCATGCCATTCTCCTGCCTCAGCCTCCCGAGTAGCTGGGACTACAGGCGCCCTCCACCACGCCTGACTAATTTTTTGTATTTTTAGTAGAGAAAGGGTTTCACCGTGTTAGCCAGGATGGTTTTGATCTCCTGACCTCGTGATCCCCCCACCTCAGCCTCAAAGTGCTGGGATTACAGGTATGAGCCACCGCACCTGGCCAAGACCTTTGTTTTTGTTTGTTTGTTTGTTGGTTTTGAGATGGAGTCTTGCTCTGTTGCCAGGCTGGAGTGCAGTGGTGCGATCTCGGCTCACTGCAACCTCCTCCTCCCAGGTTCAAGCGATTCCCCTGCCTCAGCCTCCTGAGTAGCTGGGACTTACGCCTGGCTAACTTTGTACTTTAGTAGAGACGAGGTTTCACCATGTCGGCCAGGATGGTTGACAGTGAGACCTTTCTTAATAAAAGAGGCGTCACCATTGTCCTTGTGATCTGCACATCTCCTGTTGACATCTGTGTTCAAGTTTTGATGCAGATGATCTCATCAGAAGGGGGCAGCAGATAATTCCAGGACAAGTTCATCCATGTGCAGACAGCAAACACCATGTCGTGGCTCACACGACACTAACAGTGATTCTGACAAAATTTGAAAAACAGCAATACTCAAATTGGTGAAATAGGGTAAGTAATAAGCATTTGGAAATCTTTATCAAGGGAACCATATTCGTGGAGCTGAATCTAGAAAACAATATTTTACTTTGTATGGTGGTGGGCAGGCGGGGCAGGCAACACTGTCCAGAGGGACAGAAGGAATTCAGATGAGGGAAAAACAGTGTGGCCCACGAGGGGGGCTCTGCAGTGCATTCAGGATGGGGAGGCCTGACAAGAGGCTGAGGGGAGTGAGGGCTCGCATCCTTACCTGAGAACAATAGAGAGGATAAGAAACATGCCCGTCTTCAATTTCAAGTCTTCCTCAGACTGAAAGAGGCATGGGGTTTATTTTGAATTTAGCAAGAATATACGTAGAGAGTGTCAGATAATGAATTCACTAGTGAAATACAATATAGAGGAGACTCTCCTGTGTTGCTTTTAGTGCATTACATGTGTGGGGCACATAGAGGAACACATGGGCCAAGTTTCCATATTCTCTGATATTTCAGACAAGAGGGGATTCAGAAGGCTTGAAAGAATTCTAAACTGTAGGCGGAAGAGCTGCCCTTGGGAACTCAGGGAACAGGCATGAGGCCTGGGATGGGATGGACAAGCTGGGCCTCCGGGAGAAGCAGCACTGCGGGAGATGCTGGAGAATGAGGAGCAGTAAGTCCCGCAGACAGGGGAGGGAAAGGCAAGAGGAACAGGCCAGGCCATGAGAAGAGGGCGGTGGATTGGAAGGACCGCGGGGATGAGTAACACGTGAGGAGGCAGGAGCAGGAAGGGCCTGGGCAGGGAAGGAAGGGAGGGCCGCTCCCTGAGGACCGCACAGACTGCATTCTGTGGCCAGGGATTTGAATGTCTGGGTCGAATTCCCTAAAATGGTACCCCATGACGTCTGCCTTAAGAAAACAGAATGAGTCAGGACGGTCCCTGCTCACCTAAGAGGCTTTTGGGCATCAACAGGTGGGGCGGGGTCTGAGGAGGAGCAAGAGAGGAGAGGGGCGGGCAGGGTCCCTGGGCTTGCAGATGGGCAGGCTTAGGGACCTTGGATTCTCTTGTTCTCCTCCCTTTTGCTCAGAACCACCATCCAGCTTCCTTGCCCAAAAAGCCCCTCATCCCACAGGAGTGGAGGCTCTCTCCTGGGGTGTAGGTGGGGTCCACAGCTGAGGAAATTCAGGCGGACAGGCTCAGTGCGCCACCTGGCGTCCACACCGGGTGGGCTGGGCGCCGCCTGACCGGAAGTGGAGAGAGTGGGCGCAGCTGCGCGGAGACCAGACCCCGCAGGCTGCACAGGCGAGGCGGACCCGGCGCGGGAAGCGGTGCGCAGGTAGGGGCAGAGGGCAGGGGGCGTTCTGGGGTGCTGCTTTGTGGACATACGCAGGTTCATCCGTTTGCGTCTGCATGTGCTCAATCTTTGATATTTTCATTCAAACCCCATCATTTCTTCGCGTGCCTCTGAGCCTAACAGATATTTGCAGTTTCCTCTTTTATCATATGTTCCTCTTTACATGTATGTACTCGTAGTTTCTTACCTAAATTTCTCCTTTCTTTCTTTTCTTTTCTCTTGTCTTATCTTTCTCTCTTTCTCTCTTTTTTTCAGGGTTTCACTGCTGTCGCCCAGGGTGGAGTGCGGTGGTGCTATCTCGCACACAAACTGCAACCTCTGCCCCCGGGGTTCAAGCGATTCTCCTGTCTCAGCCTACCGAGTAGCTGGGGTTACAGGCACCCTCCATCACGTCAATTTTTGTGTTTTTAGTAGAGATGGGGTTTCATCATGTTGCCCAGGCTGGTCTCGAACTCCTGACCTCAGGTGATCTGCACGCCTCAGCCTCACAAAGTGCTGGGATTACAGGCGTGAGCCATGGCACCTGATTGCTTACCTAAATTTTTTTATTGGTGGATTATATTTAAAGTATTTACCAGTTTAGTAAATAAATGAAATTACCCAGCTTTAGCATGCTTTTGATTGGTTTTTTTTGTTTTAGTTTTAGTTTAGTTTTGTTTGTTTGTTTTTAGACAAAGTCTCTCTCCATCCAGTGGCGCAATCTTGGCTCACTGAAACCTCCACCTCCCGGGTTCAAGC
This sequence comes from Piliocolobus tephrosceles, assembly GCF_002776525.5. NCBI lineage: Eukaryota > Metazoa > Chordata > Mammalia > Primates > Cercopithecidae > Piliocolobus > Piliocolobus tephrosceles. The sequence continues at coordinate 158,944,112 of NC_045439.1, forward strand.
GATTCTCCTGCCACCATGCCCAGCTAATTTTTGTATTTTTAGTACAGACGGGGTTTCGTCATGTTGGTCAGGCTGAACTCAAACTCCAGACCTCAGGTGATCCGCCCTTCTGGGCCTCCCAAAGTTTGGTCGATCATTTTTGAATATTACTATTTCCCATATGGGGGCGCACTTTTGCGTCCCTTTAAGGGGTGTTGTGTGTTTCTTGTTAAATTTGGGTACTTCTATGTTCTGGAAATTATGAAGCTATCATTATTCATTTTTAAAACGCAGTGGCTTTATCTATTCTGTTTTTACTTCCTTACCATGTATCTTTTCTTCTGCCTAATTTTGGAAATTTGTTCCCCCTTTTTGTGTCTTATGGTTGAAACTTTGTTCATTTTTACTTCAGTTGTATAATTCTTCCTCATACATGTATGCAGGGCTCGAAATTTAACCTCTGCTTTCATTCAATTCCACTCGTTTAATTCAGAATTTTTTAAATCTATTTTTTTAACCTATGTGTTATTTGAAGTGTGTTTAATCACCACAAATTTTGTGATTTTTCAGTGTTCGTTCTCATGTTGATTTCGACTTTAATACTGCTGTGATCCAAGAGCAGGCATTGCATAGCATTTACTATTTTAAATTTGTTTAGTTGGATTTTATGACCAAAAATATTGTCTAGCTTGGTTAATGGTCTATGTGGCCTTAAAAAGAATGTGTGTTTTTTCATTGTTGGATAAGATAGTTGACAGGTAATAATTATATACAGTTGAGTGATGGTGCTGTTGAGTTCAGCTATATCCGTATGGATTTGCTGCCTGCTGGATCTGGTCCATTTCTGATAGTCAAGTGGTGAAGTATCAGGTATGATATTGGATTAATCTATTTCTCCTTGTGGTTCCATCAGGATCTACTTCACATAGTTTGATGTTCACTTTTAGGTGCATACATGTTAAGGATTGTTACATCTTGGAGAATTAACCCATTTTTCATTTTGTAATGCCCTTCTTTATTCTTGATTTATACATATATGTATGCCTGAAATGTATCTATATCTACCTATATGCTTAATATGATCTGCACATATATATGTATAAAAGCATGATTATTCACGCCTGTAATCCCAGCACTTTGGGAGGCCGAGGCGGGCGGATCACAAGGTTAGGAGATCGAGACCACGGTGAAACCCCGTCTGTACTAAAAATACAAAAAATTAGCCAGGTGCGGTGGCGGCACCTGTAGTCCCAGCTACTCAGGAGGCTGAGGCAGGAGAATGGCGTAAACCCGGGAGGCGGAGCTTGCAGTGAGGTGAGATCCGGCCACTGCACTCCAGCCTGGGCGACAGAGCGAGACTCCGTCTCAAAAAAAAAAAAAAAAAAAAAAAAAGGCATGATTATACACAGGCAATAATGACAGCAATAATACAATGAGTGGGAGGGAGGAATTGGGATTATTTTGGTGTGATACGGTACTCATCGTACCTGTGAAGCGCTATTTGAAAGGTGGCATGGGTTCGTTGTAGATGGATATTGAAAACGCAAAGGCAGTCTGTTGGAATAAGGGCCTCGATTTCTTGCTTGGCTATTGACCAGAGACTGCTTTCATTTCCATTCTATGTTAGCTTCTCCCACATGACAGGATACACCCTCATAGCCATCAAGGAAGAGAGGTTGCTAGTAAGACAGAAATCACAATCTTATGTAACATAATCACCCGCATCTTTCCTTACCTTTCAATATTCCATTTTTTAAAAGCAATCACATTTTCTGACCTCACTCAGATGGAAAGGATTTGAATATAAGGTCGTGTGCATCAGGAGGAGGGGATCATTGGGTGCCATCACAGGGTGTACCTGCCGTATCAAGTCTTCTGCAATCTGCAACAGTTTCTTAATCTTCGCTTATTTGTGTATTTTTATTTGACCCTTTTGAAAAACATTGGTCAGGCATTTTATAGAATGTCCCACAATATGGGTTTGTCTGATAGTTTCTCACAATTAAACTAGGAATATGAATTAATTTAGACACTGGCATATATCTAAGTTTGAAGACGATAAATATTGAATATATATTACTCACAAATATAAATCTAAAGAGGAAAATAATCAAGAAAAGTAGGAAATTAAAAAATAGAGAAATCATCTTACCTTCAGTGGGTAAGGAATGTATGGAATTGGGGAGATGCACTCTGGGGGGCATCGCTATATTTATTTTTTTATTTTTATTTTTATTTTTATTTTTTTTTTGAGACGGAGTCTTGCTCTGCCGCCCAGGCTGGAGTTCAGTGGCCGGATCTCAGCTCACTGCAAGCTCCACCTCCCGGGTTCACGCCATTCTCCTGTCTCAGCCTCCAGAGTAGCTGGGACTACAGGCGCCCGCCTCGTCGCCCGGCTAGTTTTTTGTATTTTCTATTAGAGACGGGGTTTCACCATATTAGCCAGGATGGTCTCGATCTCCTGATCTCGTGATCCGCCCGTCTCGGCCTCCCAAAGTGCTGGGATTACAGGCTTGAGCCACCGCGCCCGGCCTTATTTTTATTTTTATTTTTTAATTTATTTTTGAGACGGAGTCTCGCTCTGTCGCCTAGGCTGGAGTGCAGTGGCATGATCTCAGCTCACTGCAAGCTCCGCCTCCCGGCTTCACACCATTCTCCTGCCTCAGCCTCCCGAGTAGCTGGGACTGCAGGCGCCTGCTACCAGCCCGGCTAATTTTTTGTATATATATGTATATATATATATTTTTAATAGAGACGGGGTTTCACTGTGTTAGCCAGGATTGTCTTGATCTCTGGCATCAGCTGTAATTCTAATAAATTGTTTACTAAACTCACAGTGAAATTTTTTAAAAATGAGAACTGTATTTTTTATTTAGAAGAGTTTTATGTTTATGGAACAGTTTTGAAAATAATTTCCACACACTAGCACATAGATTCCCTTATTATTCACCTCTTACATTAGTGGAGCACATTTGTCATGATTAATGAACTGATACCATATATGATCATTCACTAATATCTAAACAATATTATTCCCATTTCCTTAGATTTTACTTAATGTCAACTTGCTCACCCAGATCCCATCCAGGATACATTACATTTAGATAGAAAGTTTCTTTAGGCTCCTTTCTCAACTGTGAGAGTTTCTCCGGCTTTCTTTGTCTGTGATGACATTGGCATTGCTCACATGGGATTTGTCTGCTGTTTTTCTCATGTTTAGACAGGCGTTAAGGGTGAAGGGGAAGAAGACCACAGAAGGAACATGCCATTCTCTTCATACCATATCAAGGTTATGTACTATCTATATGCTTTATCATGATTGATGTTAATTTGATCATCTGGATGGAGTAGTTTTATCAGATTTATACAATATACCATCACCATTTATTCCCCTTGTTATGTGATATGTTTTGAAAAGAAGTCTCCGCCGGGCATGGTGGCTCATGCCTATAATCCCAGCACTTTGTGAGGCTGAGGCAGGCAGATCACAAGGTCAGGAGATGGAGACCATCCTGGCTAACACGGTGAAACCCCGTCTCTACTGAAAATACATAAAAAGTAGCTGGGCGTGGTGGTGGGCACCTGTAGTCCCAGCTACTTGGGAGGCTGAGGCAGGAGAATGGCATGAACCTGGGAGGCGGAGCTTGCACTGGAGCCTGGGCGACACAGGCACAGGGAGACTCTGTCTCAAAAAAAAAAAAAAAAAAAGATAAGAAAAGAAGTCCCTGTGCCCCGCACATGTTGAGCAGAGGAGACTCATGCTCCACTCCCTCATGGGCAGGTTAGCTACAAAAACTATTTGGAATTGTATTCAGCTTTGATAATTCATCTGTTCTCCATCATTGTACTTATTTATTCACTCATGTATATGAACATGAAATCTTGGATATTTATTTTATTCTTATACTCTTGTATTTGTTTGTTGCTCGGATTTTTCCATTGTTGTTCATTGGAAGGTCTTTCCGTTGGCTCTTTCATTTTGAAATACACACATCATTGTGGTTTGATTTTGTTTATTTGTTTGCTTGTGTTGTTGTGGTTTTGCTTAATTTTTTTCTTGGTTTCTAGCACTACCTTGTGCTCCAGGGTCATTGTGTTTATTCCCTTCCCATGACTAGTATTCACCATTTCTTCAGGGAGACCTGATTCATGTGTTGGAAAATGCTATTGGAAATGAAGTTGTGGACACAGTGTGTGCAATTTGGCACAGACCTTGTCAGATGAAAAAGCAAATAATATTTGGTTTTACAGTAGCTCACACATGTACTCATTTCTACAAATATTTCTACAAGTGTCCATATTATCTATATTAAATTGAACATGAATTTCTACTAATGTCTCCAGCACCACATGACCTAATCCAGTAGCATATGAATTAATCTGAGTAAATCTACCCATTGTCACTGTCTTCTATGTAACCTCATACTCTAACCATGAGAAATTTGACTCCATATCCTTTATCATTCCGTTCCAAAAAATATATATGTTTTGCTGTTTCAGAATCAATAATTCACATCCTCATGAGAAACAACTTCACTAAATAAGTACAGTGCTTATATATATGTCTTTAAGCCTTTGGATTTAGAATCTGTACTTATAAGCCACTCCCCTTTCCCCCCCTACTCCCTTCAGTGAGATTATTTTATGCATATGTAGTATACTTACTTCATTTTGTTAGCATTCCTCCCTAGGAAACCCCATCTTACTTAATATTTTTAAATTTGCGTATGTTTAGGTTCACTGTGTCATGAAGTTCTGTGGAATTTGAAATACAATATCATGTGTTCACCATTACAGTTTCATTATAGAAACTTTTCACTGCCCTAAAGAAACTCCCAGTACCTCGCCCATTCAACCTTTCTCTCTCCTAAGTCCCTGGTAGCCACTAGTATTTTATCATCTGTATAGTTTCATCTATTCAAGAGTTTCATATGAACTGAAATATAGAGATGTGGTCTTTTCACACTGGGTTCTTTCACTTAGCAATATGCCTTTAAGATTTGTGCAATATATTTCATGGTGGTTTAGGCTTGCACTTCCCTAATGTATTAGTCCATTTTGCATTGCTGTAAAGCAATACCCAAATCTTGCTTTAATTTATAAAGCAAGGAGGTTTATTTGGCTCAGGGTTCTGAAAACTGTAAGAAGCACAGTGTTGTTGGCAGCTTCTTGTGAGGGCCTTAGGAAGCTTCCAATCATGGTGGAAGGCAAAGAGGAAGCAGGCTTGTCACATGACATGAGAGACAGCAAGAGACATGTCCCAGGATGTCTCCTGGAGGATGTCCCAGGCTGTTTTTAACAATCAGATCTTTTGGTAACTAATAGAGTGAGAACTGAGTCACTACCACAATGACAGCACCAAGCCATTCATAAGGGATCCACCCCATGGGGCGTTTCACCAGCCCTCGACTCCAACTTTAGGGATCCCATTTCAACATGACATTTGGAAGGGACAAATATCCAAACTCTATCACCTAATGACTAAAGGTATTCAACAGCTTTTCATGTGAATTTATCTATTTTTTGTCAGTTATCTTTTGGTGTTATATTCTAGAAAGCATTATTTAATCCAAGACCACAGAAATTTATACCTGTGTTATCCTATTTGGGTTTGTAGTTTTAGTGCTTACATTTATGTCTGTGATCCATTTTGAGTTACTTAAGTATATTGGCATCCAACTAGCATGTTATGTAGGTATCCATTTGTGCCAGCAACATTTGTTGAAAAAACTATTTTTGCAAATTGAATTGTTTTGGTAAATTGTAAAATCAGTTGACTACAAGTGTAAGAATTAATTTGGGGCACTCAATTTCCATTGCATTGATCTTTATGTCTGTCTTTGTACTAGGCAATATCATGCTGTCTTGATTATTATCACTTTGTAGTAAGCCTAGGCTGGTCTCAATTTCCTGGTTTCAAGTGATCCTCCCAACTTGGCCTCCCAAAGTGCTGGCATATATTTCTTTTTCTAGATTGTTTTTGGCTTTTTTGGATCTCTTGAATTCCCATATGAATTTTAGAATCAGCTTGTAAATTATAGCGAACAATAATGCAACTGGGATTTTGACCAGTTTTTGAGAGATAACTTGCATTGAACCTGTGAAGCTGCATTGAACTATTTGTGTATTGTCATCTTAACAATATCAAGCCTTCTGATCAATGGAGATGGGATTTTTCCACTTATCTTTCAAAAGAAATTATTTAGAGAGAGATGGGTGTTTCACTCCGTCACCTAGGATGAAGTGCAGTGGTGTGATCATAGCTCACTGGAGCCTCGAACATCTGAGCTCAAGCGGTTCTCCTGCCTTGGCCTCCCAAAGTGCTGGGATTACAGATGTGAACCACCGTACCCAGCCTTTGTTATTTTTGTTTTATTTATTTTTTCCTATTTGTATATTGAAAAAAATGTTCATGGTTAGGAAAATCCCCTTATGTCACAGAAGTTTCCTTATCTGTCTCTCAGGGCATGCGACGTGGGAGTGGCTAGTTTCTTCAGTGCTCTGCTGCTCAAACACCTAGCGGGAGCACGCAGACGGGCCAGTTGTGGGGCTCCTACCCCACAGCAGTGTCTAGGGGTGGATGTTTATAGCTCCTGAGGTCCCAATGGGCATGTTTCACAGGGTGCTTTTTTAGTTTAGCTGTCGCAGGTGGGTTGGGTTAGTCAGCTCAATTAGACCCCTTGCCTTATTGCGAGGACAGAAGGCTTTCTGTATCCTGGCTGGGAGAATTGGAGGATACGTGGGCTTGCAGAATGAGTGCAAGATTTTATTGAGTGGAAACAGCTCTCAACAGATGGGGGAGCCAGAAAGGGTGGTGGAGTGGGGAAGGTGGTTTTCCCCTGGAGTCGGGCCGCTCAGCGGCTGGGGCTCTTCTCCAACTGCCCCGGCCAAACTCTGTGTCATTCTGCTGGTCAATGGCCTGCTGGCATCTGCCAGTGTGCTCTTCCGCTGGCGTGCCCCCCTCAACGTCCTCTTGACGTCCAGCCACTTGTGTCTCTGCCTGTTAGGGTCTCGGGGTTTTTATAGGCACAGGATGCGGACATGGCAGGCCAGGGTGGTCTTGGGAAATGCAAATTTGGGCAGGGAAACAGAAATGCCTGTCCTCACCTAGGTCCGTGGGCACAGGCCCAGGAGTGGAACCCTAGTCTGGGAACACACCCTTCCATTCCCAGCACTTCCTTGCCCCACTTCTGTATCAACAGGATTTAATTTGCTTGTATTTGCTTGAGAATTTTTGCCTCTGTATTCATAAAGCATGTTAGTCTGTAATTTTCTTTTCATGTAGCATCTTTTTCTGGTTGTAGCCTAAGGGTAAACTGGCTTTACAAATGAGTTGGGGAGTGATCTATTCCATTCTGTGTTTTGGTTTTCTTTGTAAGGGTTTTTTGAAGGTTTAATATTAATTATTCAAACTTTTAGAATAATTCATAAGTAAAGTCATCTTGACCTGGACAAGATTTGGATCCTAACAGCAATTGTGTGAGCTGAGAGGAGGATCCATACAACTTAAACCTTCATTTGAGACGTTAGCCTTGGCCATCATCTACATCTGGATTCCTGACCTGGAGAAACTGTGAGATATGATACATGGATGTGAGGTTTTATTCACTAAGTTATATGCTAATTTGTTATGCTGCAATAAATAGGTAATACAACTGACAGTAAATTTAATATGGTATCACATATTGGATCCTGGAACAGAGAAATAGCATTAGTAGAACATGTGGCAAAATCTGAGGAAATTCCATGATTGAGTTACTAATTTTGTATCATTGTCAATTTCTCACTTTCCATAAACATACTATGGTTATATGCAATGTTAACATTACAGGAAACTGAAGCATATAGGAAACTCTTTATCAATAGGCACTAAACCTAAAATTATTTCAAAATAAGTATTGTTTTGGACAGAAAAATGAAGATACTTAAAAACCTCATTGTGCTAAGGAAATTAATAGGTATGCAGATAGAAAATGGGAAAAATGACTCTTCTTGCCTATTCACAAGAAGAAAAAAAATTTTCTTCAGGAAAACCTCCTCAACTCATCAGTTTTGTTTCCCTTACCATCACACTCCCCAATACCTAGTCATCAGTTTGTGTGTCAATAACCACTTCTTCAAAGACAGGTGGCCATGCATCACCTATCCTGGAAAACCCCATTTTCAGACAACATCTCCAAGTGAATCTGCAGGATACCACTAAAGCCTCTTCGGAACACGTGACTTCTGGACATTAGAAGCGAATACTGCGAAATTTCAGTTATGGAGAACATAAATGTTATTTCTGAATTCAGGAAAGTATTTCCCTGGTACAGGGTTTCCTTCTTTAAGTTTTCAAAAGACAACCATACTTTCAGCCCTATAATAAAACCCTGTGATAATTCAGTTCTCTTTATTGTAAGACTTTTCTGGAATTTTCTGGGTTCAGGTATTTCACTGACACTCTCATCATGGAATGAAATTATGCATTGTCAAGCCTCAAAGCCACAAAATAGATATCATCGTGGTAGCAGGTAGGCTAGCTTTAAAAAAGAAAGCTTGCGGCCAGGTGCAGTGGCTCACGCCTGTAATCCCAGCACTTTGGGAGGCCGAGGTGGGCAGATCACGAGGTCAGGAGATCGAGACCATCCTGGCTAACACAGTGAAACCCCGTCTCCACTAAAAATACAAAAAATTAGCCGGGCGTGGTGGCAGGCACCTGTTACAGTCCCAGCTACTTGGGAGGCTGAGACAGGAGAATGATGTGAACCTGGGAGGTGGTGCTTGCAGTGAGCCGAGATTGCACCACTTCACTCCAGCCTGGGTGACAGAGCGAGACTCTGTCTCAAAAGAAAAAAAAAAAAATACAAAAATGGCTGTGCATGGTGGCTCACGCCTGTAATCCCAGCACTTTGGGAGGCCGAGATGGGCAGATCATCTGCGGTCAGGAGTTTGAGACCAGCTTGGCCAAAATGGGGAAACTCTGTCTCTAATAAAAATACAAAAATGACTGGGCATAGTGGCTTACACCTGTAATCCCAGCACTTTGGGAGGCTGAGATGGGCAGATCACCTGAGGTCAGGAGTTCAAGACCATTCTGGCCAACATGGCAAAACCCCGTCTCTACTAAAAACACAAAAAATTAGCTGGGCGTGGTGGCATGCACCTGTAGTCCCAGCTATTCAGGAGACTGAGGCAAGAGAATCGCTTGAACCTGGGAGGCGGAGGTTGCAGTGAGCTGAGATGCACCATTGCCCTCCAGCCTGGCAACAGAACAAGACTCCATCTCAAAAAACAAAAACAAAAAAAGAAAAGACAAGCAAACAAACAAACAAACAAAAAACAAAAATTAGCCAGGTGTGGTGGCAGGTGCCTGTAATCCCAGCTACTCAGGAGGCTGAAGCAGGAGAATTGCTTGAACCTGGGAGGCGGAGGTTGCCGTGCGCCAAGATGGCACCATTGCACTCCAGCCTGGGTGACAAGAATGAAAATACGTCTCAAAAACAAAACCAAAAAAAAGAATTACCTGTCCATATTTGTTGTATTTTTTGTCATTTCTAGTTTGATCTTGAGACCTCTATCTGGAGGGTGTCCATAAACTCTAGCCCTGCCCTAATGGAGTTCCAAGGGAGGTGCTCACGGCATTTACAGTGTGTCTATCACAGGATACTTCTTTATCCTGGTGGATGGCCTAATGCCTAATGTCTGACCCCTGTTGTTCCATTGTTTCCTCTGTTTTACCTAGGTTCAGTTTATTCCTACCAAGATAGCCACTGTGTAGGGGACCCATGATTGGAAAATAAGTTAGGTTCTGGTGTGCTGGTCAAATGAGAAGCAAAGAAGGAAACTCACCCTATGAAATAACAGAAGCAGTGTGTGACTTATAAATGCCATAAAGAAGAAGGCAGCACACCACAGAGGGCAAATGGGAAGGAAGGAGCTGCTGTGGACACACTGCTACAGCCAGCAGGTGGAGAGCACAGACAGAGGGAGAGAGAGGGTCTTGTGGGCCAAAACTTTGATTGGGGTCAAGCATGTTGCTAAGCAGGTTTCCCACAGGGAGTGATAACTTGTCACTTCACAGCAAGCAGGCATGAGTTCCATGGAGTTCTGTGTGAGGGTGGCCACTGTGGCATATCTGGGCAGTCCACATGGAGTGTGGGGATTGGTGGGTGGAATAAAGTAGGCTGTGTCTAGCGGTCTCATAGATAGACTCTATGTGATAGATATCCAAATTGACCAGATTAAGGAACTGGGAGGAAGCAGAGAACTGGAAACTGTGTCATAAGTGACTAAGTCCTGCTTCTGTTGTGAGCAAGTTAATTGTACAGACAAAATGGATGGCAAAGCAATGTACAATTTTAATAATTCAATATAACATGTCAAATAGCAATTCTGGTACTCCACTAGAAACTTTAATATCCCTAATTCTAATAGGTAGAAAGTAAGTGGAATTGGTCAACTTACGTGAAATTTATATTGAAGCATGTTTCCTCAAAAACAAATCAATGTGGCAGATGAGCCACTATGATTTCAGATTGTGAAATGTGTAGTAAGAGGGAAAAATAGTGTGTTCTATTAATGCTAGTGTGCATGTTTTCACATCTTTCAAATATAAATGCATCTTAAAATGCATAGTGTCAAAATAGTATTAGCCAGGAGGCAGTCATAATGTGTTGGTTCTCGTGTGAACATGCATGAACTTTATCTAAAACCTTTCATTGACATCTTATGATGCTATCATCAGCTTCAAAACCTGCAGAGTGGCTGTCAGGAGGTTGGAAAGATAATCTCCTGGAGAGTGGCTTAGGAATCTCACAAGAAATGTGGCACAGCCAAAGCTGCTGGTTGACACAGATGATGATCATATGGGGAATGCCATGGAGAGGACGAGCTGCAAAGTTATACAGAAGACTTTTACCCAAATGAGAGAAATTTAGAAATATCTTTGTGGATACATGGTACTTACTTTTTTTTTCCATCCCACATAATCATGGAAGTAATCTGAAATGAATATCCACATTTTTACAAATTATAAAGTTTTCTCAATATTTATAACAAATATTATAAATGATAAGTATTATCCATGTCATAGTTTGTCAGTGATTTTGTTCTTTGTGATGAACAAAATAATGATGTATTTTACAATTGGTGTGATTGATACATTGTGCAATTTTTAGAAAATGCCTTTAGTATTAACAAATGATCATTTAGTGGTTTGTATACAGCTGGTATTATTCTACATGCTTGACGTATTATTAGTTCATTAAATCTTCACAGCATCTCAGAAGGGAGGCACTAATGCCACTCCCATGATCCAATTCTGAATCACAGAAATAAACAGAAAAACCTGAACTTGACTCAGTCTGTTTCCAGAATGCTTCTCACATCAAATGTGTTAGAGTATCTTTTAACTTATATGGTAAATACTTTATAGGTTTAGTTTAAGAATTGTTACTCTTCACCACAGTCATGAAGCTATCTTTTTAAGTTCTAAATCATGTATTAAATTGTTTTTATATTTATGTATATGATCCACTTGAAATAGGTTGTGTGTGTAATGTGAGAGTAATGGTAGGTTTTGTTTCCAATGATGCATATTCATATCCCTACATTTATTGAAAATTTATTTCCCCACTAATTTGTCTTATATATTATTTACCTATATATGCATGTGTTCGTTTTTGAGCTCTCTTTAATTTTTTTCCATTGGTTTTCTCTATCTTTTTGCAAATACTGAGTTAGTCCCTTCATTTAATGCAAGAATTTTCCTCCAGTGCCGTTTCTGTTGTCCACTGTACTGTTCTATAATGAAGTAAAAGAAGGGTGAAATTTTGCATACCTTACACCTACACCAGGATTCCCAACTGTATCCTGAAGGAAGCGGAGGTTAGAACGTTCAATATTAATGTCGACATTGATGTCTCTAATTGTCCTCGTGAATCTTCGGCAATTCTCCCGAGATACTGTCTGCTTTATTGTGTGTGCGTGTGTTTTAACGTTCTCAGTGAATTACATTTGCTGTCGTGACTCCTGATTTTCTTTCCCCGTTTTTAGGATACTCAGTAACTTTCTACTCCCCTAGCAACAGCCAGCAGTGGTAGGAACCTGCACGGAGAACCCTGAGCGCCTCGTGCGCGGGCGCAGACACCCCAGTGTGTTGCTTCCTCCAGACCACGCCCACCAATGCCGGCAGCAGCTGGTGCGGCTGAGCTCGGATCCTCTCTGCGGGGTCTGCACCGGCGAGGGCAGCTGCTCCCTGCCTTTCCTCTGGAGTCGGTTGAGGTAATAACTTGTTTTCATGTAAAGAACAAGTTTGTTCAACAGTGATTTTGCTTGTTGACCAAAGACAGGACTCGTTCGTTACCCCTTAGGGCCTTATCTGGTAATACGTGCTTTTGCTTTTTTTTAGGTGGGGGCGGTGCGCAGAGAGGCACTCATGAAGGTTTTTTAAAACTTTTGTATAAATTTTCATTTTATCCATCACATAAACACCATCTACAAGCAAATCCACGTTCTGTTTTGTATATTAAGGCCTTTCTTACCTGTGATTTAAAATGCATGCATTCATTTATTCATTAAATTTTGAATAATTGTTTCAATTATTTCCATGTTTTCAGGTATCACTCTTCACTATATTAAAAGATAATATCACTTTTATTATTTTAAAGACATATATTATACATTCTCTGAGAATTTTCCAGAACTTTCCTCTGCAATACCTCTGGTTGAAACGGTGAGGGACAGAGAGACTTTACTGGGAGTCACAGGAAAAGTCTGCTCAGTCTCCTGCTTAAAAAGAGCTTTGAATGTTTTTATTGCATGGCTGAATTTGCTCTGATTGTCAGATGTTCACAAAGGCATTAACTTGTGTGATTGAACTCTGAGACCACCTCTCTGAATGCGTAGACTTGCCACATTGTTACTGTGTAAGCATGAGTTTCATCATGTTGTCAGCTTTTCCTCCTACCCAAAAGCTGTAAACGTTGGCTAAAGTCCTCGAGTGCTTGCGCCTCATTTTTGTGAATGTGTGCATGGCGTTTCCTTGAACAGATGGCTCATAAAACAGATACAAATTCTCTTTGATGAGTAAATACTAAAATTGTTTTCAGTTCTCAGTTAAATAAAAAATGCCTCTCAGAAAATTGGCAAATACGTCTCCAGGCAGCAAATATTTTTAGATTATGGTCTTGTAGGCATATAATTACAATAAGCATTTATTGTCTTTTATCTTATCACAGAGCATATTTTGAAGAGGTTTTCATGCATGTTACTTTTTCGGATTACTATTTTTATTGACAATAAGTTGCCCATCTTTCTATTTCTGATCTGATCTTTTGATGTCTGTTGTTTTTGTCTGAAGCTTTGACTCTCCTTTAATGCAGTTTGCCTATGAAGAGAAAGCTGGTTATCCTGACTAGTAAAGAAGGGATTACTGAACCTGAAACTGTGAAGAGACACAAAAGCAAGAAGAGGACAGAAACAATTCAGGGCTCCAATAAGCAGAGTAGGATCTGTTTAGTGACTGCAATGTGGAAGTCTCTAATGTCAGCAAGACTGTGTTGAGAGGAACACGTTTTCTTGTGAGTGTTAGAGACTCAATGGCCTATGTCTGCTATGCAAGTAATGAGTCCTCCGTCTAATGGTATCAAAACTGTTCTGGAAGGATTTGTTCAGGATTTATGAGGTATTAGCAACCTCCAGAGCAAGAACCCTGATAGTTTATGGCTACTCCAAATTATTATAATAGGTGGTGTTTGTTTTGGCAGGTAAGACCTCGGTCAGGGACTCTGAGGTTGGTACTGTATCCAGAGAATTTATAGTCCAGGTCTTAGTTAAAAAAATGGCCCATCATCTTTACTCTATTATTGAATTAGAGTCTAACATCATTGATTTTAATTTTACTGAATATAAATAGCAACCCTATATTCTATGCATACTGTTTTGACTGTGGCATTTAGAGAAGAATGGAGACAAGATGATTCCCCAATTTAAAGGAAACTGGAAGTGTTCTGGGGAAACAAACAGAGAAGGTAAGCCTTACTGGTTTCTCCTTTGGATGACAACCATGGTCTGCTCTTATAAATAGAAAGCTCTTTTTGAGTTATTTTGTTGTGGTAATCTTATCAGCAAACATAAGGCATCATAGGAAAGGCAGGTGAGGGTCCAGGCGGGGGGTTTCACCTGTTTCTAGGCATCATTTCCTTCAGCTCTGATGGGGCACCCCCTTCATTGCTTGGGCTTATTGCAAGATGGCTGGGTCGTTTCCTTTTTTTTTTTTTTTTTTTTTTTTGAGATTGAGACACAATCTCACTGTGTCACCCAGGCTGGAGTTCAGTGACGTGATCTCGGCTCTGATTCAGTGACGTGATCTCTCTGAATGCATAGACTTGCCACATTGTTACTGTGTAAGCATGAGTTTCATCATGTTGTCAGCTTTTCCTCCTACCCAAAAGCTGTAAAGGTTGGCTAAAGTTTCACACCATTGTGTGAAACCGGTTGGCTAAAGTTTCACACCATTCTCCTGCCTCAGCCTCCTGAGTACCTGGGACTACAGGCGCCCGCCACCACACCCTGCTAATTTTTTTATATTTTTAGTAGAGACGAGGTTTCACTGTGTTAGCCAGGATAGTCTCGATCGCCTGACCTCATGATCTGCCTGCCTCAGCCTCCCAAAGTGCTGGGATTACAGGCGTGAGCTACCGTGCCCGGCCGGGTCATTTCTTTTTGAAGTTAGGAATAAGATGAAAGGGTCGAAAGCCAGGTTTATTGAATGGATTTTACTTGTTGCTCACTGTTTCTTCTGGACTGCTCCCTTAGTTCTGTGACCCATGTTTTGGTGAAGTCATGATGACACATGGATGCCCTGCCTCATGAGCGCTGGTGTGACTTCTCTCTTCTGTTCTTACCACTGGGCATGATGGCTCGATGAAGTTAGGCCACCTCGCTCTTCTGTGCTCAGTTCCATCTTCTCAACTCGGAAAGCCTGCCAAGGTCCTTCCAACATCACAGCTGGGAAACTCTCAAAGCAGCAAACTTGGGCAATAGTAGGCTTCACTCACATCCTTGTTGTGTATTTCCAGGTATCATTGTTCTCCATCATCTGGTGTACACCGGTTTAAAATAGTTTCATATTCTTTGTCCATTTTCGTGTTTATGGGTGGTAAGGCATGTCCAATTCCTGTTAGTTTTTCCATAACATCTTGATTCATTCCTCCTGAAAATTCTCAAGGATCACTCCATCCCTGGTGTGCTTCTTGTTCACAATGTAAAGGAGAATAAAGACCAATTAAGCTAAACTCACAGGGAGACAGATAATTTTATTGGCCTTTGTAATGCTAAAGAGAAGGTCAGAATTGGCCAATGTACAGTACCTGTACAAGTTTCCACTGGGGACATCCACGAGAAGTCAGTGAATCAAACATTTAAAATGGATGATATCTCTAAAAAAAGATCCTGTCTCTGTCAATTATGATATTTGACACTTAATAGCCTTATTTTATACTCATTGAAAAAGCCCTTCAGAATTGGTAAGATGTAACTTTTATTTACATAAAAAGGAAAGCAGTGTGGAAATTAATTTGTAAATGAGTTTCTAAGGATACAGTGGCATTCTAATTTTTCTGAATCAGATCTTGATCCAGAGTCACGTATATCTTAACATCACTCTGTGAAATGAAGAATGATGCGAGCGAAACATTTCCTAATACAAGAGGCACCATTGTCTGTGTGATTTCCAGCTTCCCTGTTGACACCCAGTATTGATCTCAACTTTAAATTAACTGTGCTCTGAGAATAGATGTTTATGATTTCTATTATCTTAAATTTGTTCAGGCTGGTCGTGGTGGCTCATGCCTGTAATCCCAGCACTTTGGAATGTTGAGGCTGGTGGATCACTTGAGTTCAGGAGTTTGAGACCAGCCTGGTCAACATGGTGAAACCCTGTCTCTACTAAAACTACAAAAGTTAGCCAGCTGTGGTAGCGGGTGCCTGTAATCCCAGCTACTCGGAGACTGAGGCAGGAAAATTGCTTGAACCCAGGAGGCAGAGGTTGCAGTTACTCAGGAGGCTGAAGCAGGAGAATCACTTGAACCAGGGAGGCAGGGGTTGCAGTGAACTGAGATCATGCCACTGCACTCTAGCCTGAGTAGCAGAGCAGCACCTGTAGCTGGGATTACAGGTGCCTGCGCTACCACACCCGGCTAATTTTTGTATTTTTAGTATAGATGGGGTTTCACCATGTTGGCCAGGCTGGTTGAGAACTCCTTATCTCAGATAATCTGCCTGCCTCGGCCTCCCAAAGTGCTGGGATTATACAGGTGTGAGCCACTGTGTCTGACCAAGAAAGAAATGTTAATAGAAGGTCCTGAGTTTGACTCATTCTGTCTCCAGAGTCCTTGCTCACAAGGATGTTAGAATATGTTTTTTCTCCTATATGGAAGATGTGTTCTAAGTCTAGTTTCAGAAATAATACCCTCCGCATATTGTAAAATTACTGTCTTAAATTAGGTTCTAAATATAGTAAATTACTTTTATATTTAGATCTGTGATACACCTGGAATTGATATTTTGAGTAATAGTAATGTGAGCCCAAAAGACAGATTTTATTCAGCACCAATGTATATTCAATTTCCTAGAACATTTATAGAAAAATTCATCTTTTCCCCATTGATCTTTCTTTCTTTTCTTTTTTCTTTTTCTTTTTCTTTTTTTTTTTTTTTTTTTTTTGAGACGGAGTCTCACTCTATCACCCTGGCTGGAGTGCAGTGGCGTGATCTTGGCTCACTGCAAGCTCCACCTCCCAGATTCATACCATGTTCCTGCCTCAGCCTCCCGAGTAGCTGGGACTACAGGTGCCGCCACCACGCCTGGCTCATTTTTTTGTACTTTTTAGTAGAGACGGGGTTTCACCCTGTTAGCCAGGATGGTCTCGATCTCCTGACCTCGTGATCCACCCGCCTTGGCCTACCAAAGTGCTGGGATTACAGGTTTGAGCCACTGTGCCCAGCCTGATCTTTCTTATTAATTATTTACATACATGTGCATTCATTTGTTTTGAGCTCTCTCTTCTTTCTTCATTTCTCTATCTTTGTGCAAATACCACGCCGTCTTAATAAGAGACTTCATTGAACCCAAGAAGTTTTATTCCAGTGCCTTTTCTATTAACCACTTGTCTATTCTGTAATGATTTATGAGAAAAGTTAAAAGTCTGCATGCCTTCTACCTATACCACTATGTCCAGCTTAACTTTTTGTTTTGTTTTGAGACACAGTCTCACTTTGTTGCGCAGGCTGGAGTGCAGGGCACGATCATAGCTCAATGCAGCCTTGACGTCGTGGGCTCCAGTGATCATCCCACCTCAGCCTTGTAAGTCGCTCAGACTACAGGTGTGTGCCACCACACCTGGCTAATTTTTAAAAACATTTTGTACAGATAAGGTCTCACTGTGTTGTCCAGACTGCTGTTGAGCTCCTGGGCTCAAGTGCTTCTCCTATCTTGGCTTCCCAAAGTGTTGAGATTACAGGTATGAGCCACCACGCCCAGCCCCCAACTTAGTTTTGAATAAACAGGTGTGTTTATAACATTAAAACATTGGTGTTGCACTGTTGTCTCTATTATTTTGTGAGTCTTGAGTCAGTACTCCCATTATCACTTATGGCAACATTGTTAGTGCATTCTCAGTATTATTTGATGTGTCCTCTCTTTTCCCTTTCTTGCTTTCTGGAGCCTTGGGGACTTTATTTTTTGCTGTACACAGCTTATGGAGGTGGAGACCTTCATAAACCGTCCTGGGTGAGCCAGGCACAGGGACTCACGCCTGTAATCCCAGCATTTTGGGAGGCAGAGGCAGGCGGATCACAAGGTCAGGAGATCGAGACCATCCTGGCCAATATGGTGAAACCCCGTCTCTACTAAAATACAAAAAATTACCTGGGCATGGTGGTGCATGCCTGTAGTCCCAGCTACTTGAGAGGCTGAGGCAGGGAAATTGCTTGAATCCGGGAGGTGGAGTTTGCAGTGAGCTGCGATCGCGCCACTGCACTCCAACCTTGCGACAGAGCTAGACTCCGTCTCAAAGGAACAAAAAACAAAAAAACAGCCCTGGGTGGCTCCTGAACAAGGTCAGATGATGCAGTGATGTGGCCTTCCTTCTCCAGACAAGGGACGCCAAGAACTGGGGAGTACTTGGTTACCACCGATAGCCTTCCTTGCTTCAAAATCTGTGATCTCCGACATTAATATTGGTATTCCTGCTTTCTTACAAATAGTGGTAGCATGATATATTTTGTTTTATGCATTTACTTTTGTAACTTTACATTTTTAATGTTTGTGGTTACATAATGTATATATTTATTGGTTACATGACATGTTTTGATACAGTCATGCAATACATTAATAATCACGTCAGGGTAAATAGGGTCTCTGTTAATTTATATGTGTGTTTTATTTAAAGTGCATTTCTTGTAGAGAACATATAGTTGCCTTGTATTTTTTTTCCCAGTCACTCTGACAATCATTGTCTTTTAATTGGTTGATTTAGACCATTGACATTCAAAGTGAATAGTGATATAGACAGATTAATATCCATCATATTTATTAATATCATATAGCTGACACTTGTCTGTGTTCCAGTTTTTGTCACCTAATAGTTTTCTGTGTTTTGTGGTTTTAATAGAGCATTTATATAATTTTCTCTCCTAGCATGTCAGTTATATTTGTTTTTTGTTTTTTACTTTTTTTAATCCTAGGAATAAAAACTTTTATTTTTCATACTATTCATTGATCTCATGGATAACATATTCTTAAAAATAATGATATCAACAGTGTATTTGGCTTGGTATGCTTATATATATGTGTCATACATACAAATTCATATACATAAATATATTTGCAAATATGCTTATATATACGTAAAATGAATGACAACAATGATACAAAGAATGAGAGGGAAGAATTCATATTATTCTCTTATTACAGGTAGTCATACTACCTCAGAAATGATATCCTCTTATTTGAGGGGAGCTTGGATTAGTTGTAAATGTAAATTGCAAACTGTTGGGCTGGTTATTGGATCAAGGGCCCCAGTTCCTGGCTGGCCATTGGCCAGAGGCTGCATTCGTTTTTTTTTTTCCACATCAGCTTCTCTCACAGAGCAGAGTACTCTGTCAGAACCACCAAGGCAGAGAGCTTGCAAGGAAGACAGAAATTGCAATTTAGGTCATAATCACCAAAGTCTTCAACTTTCCAGTATTCTATCGTTTACATGCCAGTCATACTTTTTGTCCACACTCAAGAACAAAGAACTAGTACCCAAGGTTGTGTAAGCCAAGAGATCAGGATAATTGAGCACCATCATTGGATCTACCTGGCACATCAGATCCTGTTTATTCTGCAAAAGTTTCTCAGTCTCCACTTAAGAATGTCAAGTATTGGCCGGGCGTGGTGGCTCACGCCTGTAATCCCAGCACTTTGGGAGGCCGAGGTGCGTGGATCACAAGGTCAGGAGATCGACACCATCTTGGCTAACACGGTGAAACCCCATCTCTACTAAAAATACAAAAAATTAGCTGGGTGTGGTGGCGGGCGCCTGTAGTCCCAGCTACTTGGGAGGCTGAGGCGGGAGAATGGCGGGAACCTGGGAGGCGGAGCTTGCAGTGAGCCAAAAGCATGCCATTGCACTCCAGCTTGGGTGACAGAGCGAGACTCCATCTCAAAAAAAAAAAAAGAATGTCAGGTATTTTGCATGATATATCACAATATGGATCTAAATAGTTTCTCATAATTTGACTAGGGTTATGCATTAATTTAAACATTTACATTTATCTAACTTTAAAGACAAGAAAAGCTGGACATGTTATTATTTAGATAAACAAACTTAATTTTAAAAAAGGAAACTAAGAGAATGCAAAATAGGTAATTCAAAATAATAGTAGCCTTCAGCAGGGTAAGGAAGAAAGCAGAATTAGGGAAATGCATTCAGGGGCATCAGTAACATTGATAGTGTTCTGTTTATTGAGCGCTGCAGTGAATTATAAAAAAGGGTAAGAATCTTTTTTGAATTTTAGAAGTGCTTTGGGCTTACAGAGCAGTTAGAAAGTGAATACAGAGACTTTACAAATTACCCAACCCAGTTTTTTTTCTGAGTATTAATCTCATACATTATTGTGGCACCTTTGTCACAATTAATGAACCAATATTACACATTAATCCCTCACTAATATCCACGGTTTATTAAGAATTCCTTAGTTTTTCACGTAATGTCCATTTTCTATTCCAGGTTCCCATCTAGGATCCCACGTCACGTTGAAACATTCTCTCTCCTTTTTCCTGTGCCGGTTTCTCAAGACTTTCTTTGTTTTTGATAACCTTGTCGCCCCTAATCGGGGATGTCTCTGATGTTTTTCTCATGATTAACCTGGGTGGGTAGGTTTTGGCACGGAGGACCCCAGAGGGAAAGTGCCATTCTCATTACAGTACACCAAGTGTGTGTACTTTCAATTAGCTTTATCACTGTTAATGTTAATTTGATTATCTGGATGTTGTAGTTTTGGTCAACTTTCTTTCCTGTAAGTTTAATCTTTTTTCCTCTTTCAGTGTTGTGCTTTTCACAAGTCACTGTGCACAGCACACACTTAAGAAATGGAAAAACGTGGTCTCCCTCCTAATAGGCAGAGCCTCTGTAAATATCATTTGTGTTTCTTCACTATGGTCAATTTATCTATTTTCCTCAATTTAGTATTTGCTTATTTATTCAATATCTTACTTTTATGGATTGTTACATTAAATATTTTTCTTACCGTATGCCTAAACTAGTTTATTGATTCTGGTGCTCATTTGTTTTTAGTTTTGGCCACTGAAAAGTCTTTTATTTGTTTCTTGTATGATTTTGAAATAGTTCCATCATTGCAATTCGATTTTGTTTGGTTTGTTGATTGGCTGTGTTGCTGCTTAGATTTTTCTCACTTTCTGGTAATACAAGGTGCTCCAGGTTAATTGTGGTGATTCCCTGCCCAAGTCTGATATTACCCATTTATTTTTAGGGCATCTTAGCTCCTTTTTTGGTGAATGGTATTAGCAACAAAGATCTGGTCCATGGGTATATGTATTTCTACTAAGGATCTACTGATTTGAAGCGTTATCCCTTGACAGCAAATAATATGGTTTTGTCAGCTGATAGCAAAGAGTATGTATGTTGATACTAACTCACACATATGTACGTATGTATAAATATTTCCATACTTATCCATGTTTATCTATATAAAGTTAAACCTGAATTTCTACTGTCTCTAGGTTCACATCAGTGGAATCCAGGAAAACATGAATCTATAATACCTTCCCTTTCCCAGAACCTTACTTGACCTCCCACTCTGACAGTGAGGAAGTTGGCCTCCTTTAATTAATTACTGACTCTCAAAATACATACATAGTGGTTACAGAATTGGTCATCTCTACTCCCATGGGAAATAAATTTAATAACTAAAGTATAGTGCTTTTATTCAAGTCCCTTGGCCTTTAGGCTTAGAATCTATCCTTACTGACTAAGTTTCTAAAAGGAGTCAGTCCCCTTTTAGTCTACACATTCCACTGAAGTTATTTCTTATACTGTTAGATTATTTTGTCTGAATTGCTCCCCAGGGTCTCCAAGCATACTAAGCAATGTGTAATGCCTTATTTAATGACGATTCAGTGTATACATTTAGGTTTACTCTTTGTGATACTAAGTTTTAGATGATTTGAAAAATGATTATTAAGACATCCTTATAGTATCATAGAGAAGAATTTGGCTTCACAAAATCTTCCCCATTTCCCCTATTTATTGAGCCTACCTCTGTTCCAAGCCCCTCATAGCCACTAATCTTTTTCATTTGCTATAATTTTACCTTTTCACCATGTCGTATAAATGGAATTACACAGTAAATAGTTTTTTCAAACTAGCTTTTTTCTTTTCTTTTCTTTTTTCTTTGAGATGGAGTTTCGCTCTTGTTGTCCAGTCTGGAGTGCAATGGCGTGATCTTGGCTCACCACAACCTCCACCTCCCAGGTGCAAGTGATTCTCCTGTCTCAGCCTCCTGAGTAGCTGGGATTACAGGCATACACCACCAAGCCTGGCTAATTTTGTATTTTTAGTAGAGACGGGGTTTCTCCATGTTGGTCAGGCTGGTCTCGAACTCCTGACCTCAGGTGATCCACCTGTCTCGGACTCCCGAAGTGCTGGGATTACAGGCATGAGCCACCGTGCCCGGCCCAAACTAGCTTTTTTCAATCATGAATATGCCCTTAAGATTTGTGAAGTGTGGACAGACATGGTGGCTCATACCTGTAATCCCAGCACTTTGAGAAACTGAGGTAAGAGAATTGCTTGAAGCCAGGATTTTTAGACCAGCCTGGGCAGCAAGGTGAGAGCCTGCCTCTAAAATTAAAAAAAAAAAAATTAAGCTGGGTGTGGTGGCCTATGCCTGTAGTCCTAGCTACTTGGGAGGCCGAGGTAGGAAGATCCCTGGGGCCCAGGAGTTCAAGCTTACAGTGAGCTATGATTATACTGCTACACTCCAAACCGCTGGGCTATACCAGAGCAGGGACACCAAGAGACGACAACAACAACAAAATATATATATAAAGCATATCTCATGATGGTTTAGATTTGCATTTCACTACGGACTAAAAGTGCTAAACATATTTTTATGCCCTTAGTGGACATTTCTATAGTCATTTGGAGAAATGTCTATTCACACAGTTTACTCACTATTTTTTTTTTTTTTTTTTTGAGACGGAGTCTTGCTCTATTGCCCAGGCTGGAGTGCAGTGGCAGGATCTCGGCTCACTGCAACCTATGCCTTCCTGGTTCAAGTGATTGTCCTGCCTCAGCTTCCTGAGTAGCTGGGATTACAGGCGTGCACCACACCCAGCTAATTTTGTATTTTTAGTAGAGACAGGGTTTCACCATGTTGGTCAGGCTGGTCTCGAGCTCCTGACCTTGTGATCCACCCGCCTCAGCCTCCACACTCACTTTTCATTATTATGTTTGTCTTTTTATTTTTGAGTTGTATGAGTGATCCGTATTGTCTGGATAATAGTCCTCTGTCAGCTCTGTGATTTGGAAATACTTTCTTACTTTCTTGGATTGTCTCAGTGGTGTACTTTGAATCACAAAAGTTAACTCTGATGAAATCTATTTTATCCAGTGTTTTCTTTTGTCACTTGTATTTTGGTGTCATATTTTAGAATTGATTGTTTCACCTAAGGTGAAGACGTTTCTTTTTTGGGATTTTTAGTTTTAGCATTTATATTTAGGTCGATGTTTGATTTTGAGTCAATGACATATATGGTGTAAGACAGTTCAGTTTGCATGTGGATACCACTTGTCCCAGAAAATTCTTTGCAAAAAGTGTTTTTCCATATTGAATTGTCTTGGCAAGCTTTTAAAATTAATTTACCATGTATGTAAAGATTAATTTGAGGCACTCAACTCAATTCCATTAACACATATGTCGGTCCTCATATTGGTGCTACAATGTCTTCATTACTATCAGTTTGCAGTACATTTTGAAATTTGGAAATGTGACTCCAGTACTCCAAAATTATTTTTTCAAGATTGTTTTGGCTTTTCTGGAGTACTTCGATATCCATAGGAATTTTAGAATCAGCTTGCCAATTACTGCAAAAAATTGGAAAAAAAAAAAGTTTCTGGATTTCATTTTTTTGGATTGTTAGTACATAGAAATATAGTTGATTTCAAAGTTTACTTTGTGTACTGCAATGTTACTGAACTCTTTTTTGGTTATAATCTTATTTTAGTGGATATGTCAGGATTTTCTATACATGAGAACCTGTCATTTGCAAATACAAACAGTTTGACTTCTTGCTTTACAATCTAAGTATCTTTTATTTATTTTCTAGCCTAATTACCCTGGCTACATCCTCCTGTACAATGTTGAATAGAAGTGGCAAAAGTGGACATCTTTGTCACATTTCTAATCTTGGGGAAATTACTGAGACTTTCATGATACCTTATGTTATGTGAGCTTTCAATGGATGCCCTTTCTAGGTTGAGAAAGTTCCCTTCTATCCCTAATTTGTTCAGAGTTTTTATCATGAATAGGTTGTGGGTTTATCGAATGCTTATTCTGCATCTTTTGCAATAATCATATGGATTTTGGCCTTTATCTTATTAATACAATGTCTTACACCTATTGCTTTTGTATGTTTAACCAAACTGACATTCCAGTGATAAATATCCTTAGTCATAGTGTATAATCCTTTTCATATGTTGCTGGTATGTTTTGATAGTATTTCTTTGAGAATTTTTTGCCTCTGTTTCATGAGGCATATTGGTCTATAATTATCCTATCCTCAAATATATTCGTTCTGTTGTGGGATCAGGGTAACTGGCCTCGTAGAGTAGATCAGCAAGTTTTGTCTTCTCTTTTTTTTTCTTCTTGGAGGAAGAGTCAGTAAAGGATTGTTATTCATTCTTAACAGATTTAGAGTAATTCACCGGTCATCTCGCCTTAGACAGGAATTGAATTTAACAACAATTACATGAGCTTGGAAGGGAATCCTTCCCTAGGTGAGCCTTCAGTTGAAACCTCAGCCTGAGTCATGTGACCCTGAAAAACCATAGGTATTACATTTATGAGGTTCTGAGTCACTAAGGTTTGAGGTAACTTGTTATGCAGTAATAAATAATTAATATACCTGTGAGTAACTTGAATGTGTTATACTAGATTAGATCATACAACAGAAAAAAGATATTAGTGGAAAACCCAGTATAATATGAAGAAAGCCTGTATTTCAGTTACTAGTTTTGTACCACTGTCAATTTCTGAGTTTTCATAAACATACTATGGCTAACTAAGGTATAAACATTACAGGAGGTGGGGCCGGGCACGGTGACTCACGCCTGTAATCCCAGCACTTTGGGAGGCCGAGACGGGCGGATCATGAGGTCAGGAGATCGAGACCATCCTGGCTAACAGGGTGAAACCCTGTCTCTACCAAAAAAATACAAAAAACTAACTGGGCGAGGTGGCGGTCACCCTGTAGTCGCAGCTACTCCGGAGGCTGAGGCAGGAGAATGGCGTGAACCCGGGAGGTGGAGCTTGCAGTGAGCTGAGATCCCACCACTGCACTCCAGCCTGGGCGACAGAGCAAGACTCCGTCTCAAAAAAAAAAAAAAAGACAAACAAATAAACAAAAAACATTACAGGAGGCTGGAAGGTATATGAGACACTCTGTACTATAACTGCGTTAGTTTATCTTCTTTTGAGATGGAGTCTCGCTCTGTCGCCCAGGCTGGAGTGCAGTGGCCGGATCTCAGCTCACTGCCAGCTCCGCCTCCCGGGTTCACACCATTCTGCCTCAGCCTCTTGAGTAGCTGGGACTACAGGCAACTGCCACCACACCTGGCTAATTTTTTGTATTTTCAGTAGAGTTTCACTCTGTTAGCCAGGATGGTTTCAATCTTCTTACCTTGTGATCTGCCCGCTGCAGCCTCTCAAAGTGCTGGGATTACAGGTGTGAGCCACCGGTGGCACCTGGCCTTTCTTGTTTTTTTCCTTTGAGACAGAGTCTCACTCTGTCACCCAGGCTGGAGTGCCATGGCATGATCTCGGCTTACTGCAACCTCCAACTCCCAGGTTCAAATGCTGCTTCTGCCTCAGCCTCCCGAGTAGTTGGGGTTACAGGCACAAGCCACCGTGCCAGGCTAACTTTTTTGCTTTTTAAATTTTAGTAGAGACGAGGTTTCACCATGTTGGCCAGGCTGGTCCTGAACTCCTGACCTCATGATCCGCACACCTTGGCCTCCCAAAGTACTTGGATTACCGGTGTGAGCCATGCCTGGCCTGTTTTTGCATTTTTCTATACATCTAAAATTATTTCAAAATAAAAACATTTAAAAATGTATTTGCTCCAAAAAAAAAAAAAAAAAACCACAAAACAAAACAAACAACAAAAAACTTTGATCAGAGGATGACCAGAGATGTTGGGAGAGAATGGCAAAACCGTTCGCCTATTATCCACCATGCCAAACCCAGATAAACCTACTTCGAGAAGACACCCACAATCACTAGAGACTCCCCTCAATTTTCTCCCTTCCTGTAAAACTCCCCATTACACAGTCACCGTTTTGTGTGTCAGTAACTACTTCTTTAAAGATGGTGGCCTGTGCCTCCCACGCCTCATAAAGCCCCATTTTCAGACATTGGCAGGTGTATCTGTTGGATCCACTAAAGACTTTTTAAAAGACATGCTTCCAGACACTAGAAGCTATCATAATATTGAGAAATATAAGTGATAGGGAACATATATCACAATTCTGCATTCAAGGGTGTTTTCTGGGTGCTGGCATTCCTTTTTCAAGTTTAAAAAGAGAAATATATCTTCATGCCTTTGAGAAACACCTTGGTTAATTAACCTTTTTCTTCTGCAGACCCAGTCATGAATTCTTTGGGACCATGCACTCTGTTGAGACTTACCTTATGGTTTTCTGTTGAACAGTGCCGAGTCCAAAAGCCACAGATTAAATATCATAGTGGTAGCAGGTGAGTAGGGCATATACATAACAATAATAACAACAACCAGCTTTAATAAACATGGGGGTTTAGACCAGCCTCTGGTTATATAGATCAGGAAAAGAAACCTTTGGCCAGCTGTGGTGTCTCAGGCCTCTAATCCCAGCACTTTGGGAGGCCCAGACAGGAGATCACTTAAGCTCCAGAGTTCAAGACCAGCCTGGGCAACATAGCGAGACCCCATCTCTACTAAAAATACAAAAAAAATAGCTAGGTGTGGTGGTGTGCGCCTGTGGTCCCAGCTGCTCAAGATGCTGAGGTGGGAGCCCACTTGAGCCCAGAGGGCAGGGGCTGCAGTGAGCCAAGATCATGCCACTGCATTCCAGCCTGGGTGACAGAGTGAGACCTTGTCTACAAACTAGAAAATAAAAAGGGAAAGAAACTTTAAAAACCAGGTCCACTCATGCCATGCACAGCTCCCTGTTCTCAGACCTCAGCACTCTGCTGGGTAGCACCAGGGCTGTGTGCGTTTAACCATGTCTACAAAGCGTACAAAGCCATAGGAGTACATACTGCACTCCCACGGAAATCCACAAAGTCAAGGCTCTTGCTTCTATTGTCCATAATCTGGAGAATATTCTCCACACTGCAGTTATAGCTTCAATGAGAAAATGAGCTTCTGCAGCCTGCAGACCTGGAGTGAGAAGATAGAGCAGACCTGGGCCACATATCTCACTACTGAGGTAAAGACAGCAGATATTTAGGTGCTGTTATAATGGACATTTGTGTTTCAAGAATCCTTCTCACTCTTCCATGCTTATATTTTACTCCATGAATGAGGATAGTTTCCTTTAAATTGATAATCTTAAAACATGGAGGGTTATTCTATTAATCGTAACAGGAGTTCCTGTAAGCTAAGTGACTTGTAGAGTGCATTTCCTCTTCATTTTGATGTATACATTATAGTCTTATTATGATGTATACTGTGAATAACATCCCTCACCAAAATCTTCGGGGGAAAAAAGTAGAATGGCAGACCATAAAGGAGACCCAAGAGGATGTGGACAAGGAGTGATCCATCTCAACATGGCAAGAGTGACAATGAGCTCTATGTGCTGAGAGTTACGAGAAAATAGATTTCAGACACAAAACTGTACTAACATGATATCACCGGCACAGATAGCACAATGCTGAGGACTGAGTTCCCACATGTGACTCTGATAGCGTGGAAGATGTGATTTCTCACTACCTGTATGACAAACTATTACCAGGTTTCACTTAGGCTGCCCTGCCTACAAGGGCTCTTAGAAAGATGCCACTGAAAACGTCTAAAGTCTTAGATGTCATCAGGAAGCAAGGACCCAACACTGTCGCCACCTTCTATTCTGAATAGAGAAGAGTTCTCAGTGGCTGCACAGCTTCTGATTTTGGGATCAAAACTTGTTGTTAACTTAATTGAGCCTTCCTAGAATTTGAAAATTTTAGTGCCAATAAACTCAACATCCTAAATTATAAATTATATTAATTTCTTCTTCATTAAACATACTCTTTAGGCAGCACCAAAGCCCATTCCATTTCTAAGTACCTAAAAGTAAAGTTGACCAGAGCAACAAGTGGTCGGAGAAGAACATTTTGTGAAAACTATAATGCATTGGCATCTGCAGTGACTATTCATAAAGTTCTTCTTGGTGTGAGCATCATTCGTGTGATTAGAAAGATGAATGGTGATGTAGTGTGGATTTGTATTCCCACTCAAATCTCGTGTTGAAATGTAATCCCCAGTGTTGAAGGTGGGGCCTAGTAGGAGGTGACTGGATCGTGGAGGAAGTTTCTCATGAGTGGTTTAGCACCATTCTCCTTGGTACTGTTGTCACGATAGTGAGTTCTCACGAGATCTGGTTGTTTAAAAGTGTGTGGCAGTTCCCAGCCTCTGTCTTGCTCCTGCTCTGGCTATGTGTTGTGCCTCCTTCACCTTCAGTCATGATTGCAAGTGTTTTGAAGCCCTCCCCAGAAGCTGAGCAGATGCCAGCATCATGCTTCCTGTGCAGCCTTACAGAATTGTGAGCCAATTAAACCTCTTTCCTTTATAAATTGCATGATCTTAGTTTTTTTTTTTTTTTTTTTTTTTTTTAGATGCAGTCTAGCTCTGTCACCCAGGGTGGAGTGCAGTGGTACAATCTTGGCTCACTGCAACTTCTGCCTGCTAGGTTCACGTGATTCTCCTGCCTCAGCCTCCTGAGTAGCTGGAATTACAGGCACCTGCCACCACGCCTGGTTAATTTTTGTATTTTTAATAGAAATGGGGTTTCACCATGTTGGTCAGGCTGGTCTCGAACTCCTGACCTCATGATCTGTCCACCTCAGCCTCCCAAAGTGCTGGGATTACAGGTATAAGCCACTGCACCCGGCTAGTATTTTTTTTTTATAGCAATGTGAGAACAGACCAACACAAATGGAAAATATACATATATAATCATTCTGGATTGAAGAATTAGATTTGCAGTGCAGCTGATGGAGAATATTGCTCATAATGTTTAAGATTAGGGCATACATTTTCAAGGTACAGATTTTTCTGTCTTCAGAGAATATCAGTCAAGTGAAAACTTTGAAGTAACTCTTTACTATTTCTATCTTCCTTCTCAAACCAACATTATGAACCATGGTCTACAAAGTTACCTTTCCACATATGTGTATCTTTTTTATCTATAGTTTACTCTTTTTTTTTTGAGACTGAGTCTTGCTCTGGTGCCCAGGCTGGAGTGCAGTGGCACAATCTAGGCTCACTGCAATCTCCACCTCCCAGGTTCAAGCCATTCTCTCACCTCTTCTTCCTGAGTAGCTTGGACTACAGGCATGTACCACCATGCCCAGCTAATTTTTGTATTTTAGTGGAGACAGGGTTTCACCATGTTGGCCAGGCTGGTCTCAAACTCCTGACCTTAAGTGATCTGCCCGCCTCAGCCTCCCAAAGTGCTGGGATTACAGGCATGAGCCACTGCGCCTGGCTTGTAGTTTACTCTTGAGTTCTGTCTCTTTACATAGCTATAAAGTATCGCCTTACCAAATGAGACTCCAGAAGATTAACTCCTTGTTGTCTACAATGTCTACATTTCATGGGATACTTCTTTATCCTGGTGTATTTCCTAATATCTAAATGTCCTACATGTCACCAGGTGTCCTTCTCACAGGAAACTTGTTTATACTAGCACATACCTTTGAAGCTCTTATCTGACCTATGTACAGTTTACTTCTAACAAGGTAGTCCCAGCTACTTAGGAGGCTGAGGTGGGAAGATCGCTTGACCCCGGAGGTCGAGGCTACAGTGAGCTGTGATCATGCCACTGCATGCTAGCCTGGGTGGTAGAGTGAGACCCAATCTAAATAAATAAATACAATGAAATCAAGTTTTGAAAATTGCAATTAGTTTTATATGTACAAAACAGTGGCAAATATACTACAAAAGTTCTTGTATTCTATTCCACACACAGAATTTCCTATATTATTAACCCCTTATGTTAGTGTAGGGCATTTTCACAATGAACCAACCAATATTATACATTATCACTAACTGCTACCCATGGTTTATTCATATTTCGTTGTTGCACTTCATGTCCAGTTTCTATTTCAAGATCCCATCTAATATACCACATCACAATTAGATCTCATGTAGGCTTTTTTGACCGTGACAGTTTCCAGGAGTTTTTTCATTTTTGATGACATGAGCATTCTTGATTTGGGATTACTCTGATGTTTTTCACAAGATTTTGGTGGATTGTGGATTTTGGTGTAGAAGACCACAGAGAAAAGAAAAATGCCTTTCTCATTACATGATATCAAGGGTATATACTAAAAACACACTTTATCACTGTTGATGTTCATTTGATCACCTGGATGAGATAGTTGATATAAAGTTTCTCCACTGTAAATTACCTTTCCTCATTTTCCATGTTGTATGTATCAAAAAAGTTACTACTCACATAAGAAATGGGGAGTCTTGCTCCATCTCCCAACAGGCAGAATATCTACAAAAATTATTTTCAGTCTTTCACCATTTGTGTGTCTGTTTTTTTCCTTTTATATTTATTAAATCACTTATTTCTGTAAGTATGCAAATGTGTATATTTATTTTACACTTTACTGGTATTTGTTTGTTTATTTATTTTTGAGACGGAGTCTTGCTCTGTTGCCAGGCTGGAGTGCATTGACATGATCTCAGCTCACTACAACCTCTGCCTCCTGGATTCAAGCAACTCTCCTGCCTCAGCCTCCCTAGTAGCTTGGATTACAGGCACATGCCACCACGCCCAGCCGATTTTTGTATTTTTAGTAGAGACGGAGTTTCACCATGTTGGCGAGGATGGTCTTGATCTCTTGACCTTGTGATCTACCCACCGCAGCCTCTCAAAGTGCTGGAATTACAGGCATGAGCGACCGTGCCTGGTCTCCTTCATTTATTTTATTGCTCAAATTGTTCTACTGTTGATCATTCAAAGGTCTTTTGGTTGATCCTCTATCATTTTGAAATACTCTGGTAATTACAGTTTGATGTTGTGTGATTGGTTAGTTGGTTTTATTGTTGATTAGCATATTCTTTTCTGGCACTGCATGGTGCTCTAGGCTACTTGTGTTTTGATTCCTTGCCGAAGCCTAGTATGCATCGTGTCTTCAGGAAGCCCTAGTTCCTTTTATTGGAAAATAGAATTTGAAACAAAGATTGAGGCACCAGGTCCACTGATTGCTACTGGGGCATCCATTGATTCGAAGCCTTGCCAGGTGACAGAGAAAATAAATATATCTCTATATATTGACACATAAATATATACGTATCTCTAAATATAGCAATATATGTCCTTATGCATCTATATTAAATTAAACATGAATTCCTACTAATGCTCCATTACCACATAATCTAAATTATTAGCAGATGAATCAGTTTGGCTATTCCCACTTATTTGTATGTAACCTACCATTCTAACAGTGAGACAGTTGGCTTTGTTAACAGTTTTACATTCTGAAAAGACTTGCATAGTGTTTCCAGAAATGGTAATCCATATGCCCAGGAGAAATGACTTTTACCAACTTCGGTTATTAGACTTAGACTCTCCCCTCATTTTTAAAGTTACTTAGGCCATTCCCCCTTCCTCCCATTCCCTTCAGTGAAGTAACTCATACCTTTGTAATACTGTTACATTAGTTTGTGTATTTCTTTTTGGGGTCCCCCAACCTACTAAATAATGCTTTAAATTTGCATGCTTTTAGATTATTCCTTTTTGTTGTAAAATTCTATAGGATTTCAAAAACACTATTATGTATCCATCACTATAACATCACACAGAATAATTACACTGCCCCATAGAAGACCCCTGTAATTCATATCACCCTTCCTCTCTCCCAAGCCCCTTGTAACCAACAATCTTTTTACCACCTTTATACATTTGTCTTTTCCAGAGTGTTATGTAAATGGAATTACACAGTATTTTGCCTTTTCCAACTTGCCTTTTTCACTTAACAATGCACATTTTAGATTGGTGAAATATAACTCCATCATTGTTTAAATATTCATTACCCTAATAACAAAGGAGTTGAGCAAATCTTTATGTCTTTCTTATAGCATTTTTGGAGAAATGTACATTTAAGTAATTGGCCATTTTTAACTTAGATATTTGCCTTTTTATTATTTAGTTAAAACATGCTTTTATATATACTGAATAGTAGATCCTTATGTGGCTAGCAAAAATTTTCTCCCTTCTTTGGTTTGTCTTTTTACTTTTTGATACACTTTGAATCACAGATTTGAATTCTGATGAAGACCAGTATATCTTTTTTTTATTCTGTCACTTATGCATTATCTGTCGCACCTTAGAAAATATTGTTTAATAATCTAATGTCATGAAAACATACTTCTATGTTATCTTCTATGGTTTTGACCTATCTAGCACTTATATTTAGATATATGATTAATTGGAATCAATCATGTATATGGTGTGAGAGAGGAGTTTAACTTGCATGTTGATATTCACTTGTCCCAGCAACATCTGTTAAAACATGTTTATGTGTTTTTTCTTACTGGATTGACTTGGCAAACTTGAAAATCAGTTGATCATGAAGGTAAGTGTTAATTTTTGGACACTCAATTTTATTGTATTGATGTATATGTCTATCTCTATACTAGTGCCACAAATCTTTTTTTTTTTTTCTTTTTGTTTTGAGACAAACAAAAAGGTCTTGCTCTCACCCAGGCCAGCGTACAGTGGCATAATCATGCCTCACTGTAGCCTCCATTTCCTGGGCTCAAGAGATCCTTCTACCTCAGCCTCCTGAGTATGAAGAACTACTCATGTGGGCCACCAAGCCTGGCTAAGTTTTTAAAACGTTTTTCTTTTTTCTTTTTTTTTTTTGAGACAGAGTCGCGCTCTGTCACCCAGGCTGGAATGCAATGGCGTGATCTTGGCTCACTGCGACCTCCGCCTCCTGGGTTCAAACAGTTCTCATGCCTCAGCCTCCTGAGTAGCTGGGATTATAAGCATGCACCACCACACCAGGCAAATTTTGTATTTTTAGTAGATACGGGGTTTCACCATGTTGGCCAGGCTGGCCTGGAACTCCTGATCTCAGGTGATCTGCCCTCCTCGGACTCCCGAAGTGTTAGGATTACAGGTGTGCCACTGTGCCTGGCCAAAAGCTTTTTTGTAGAAAAGAATCTCACTCTGTTGCACAGGCTGATCTCAAACTCTTGGCCTCCAGCAGTCCTCCTGCCTCAGCCTCCTGAGTAGCTGTGATTACAGGCACAAGCCACTGCACCCAGCCAATACCACAAAACTTTATTTTTGCCTTGTAGTCATTTTTCAATCAGTAAGTGTGCATTTGCTGTGCAGATTTTATTGCTCTTTGTGAAGATTAATTTCTTTGTTCTGGATCTATTCCATTTACATATCAGTTGATATAATCAACATGCAAATTTAAGCAAAATTTCATCTGGAATTTTGATGGGGACTGCATTAAATCTGTAGATCCGTTTGGAAAATAGTGCCATCTTAGCAATATTAAGCCTTTCAATCAGTGAATATAAAATGCCTTTTCATTTATTTAGGACTTAATTAATTTTCTTCAGTAAGTTTTATAGTTTTCAATGTACATATCTAACAATTGCTAGTGTGTATAAATGAAATTTATTTTATTTTGACCTTGTTTACTGCAGCCTTGATGAACTCATTTTTTATTTCTAATTATATTTCATTAGAATTCTTAGAATTTTCCATACTCAACACCATGTCATTTGCAAAGTTGACTTTCTTTCCAAATCAGATTCTTCGTATTTATTTTTCTAGCCTATTTGTCCTTACTACACCCCCCAGTGAAATGTTAAACATAGAAGTGGCAAGAGTGGACAACTTTCAATTAAATTACGATGTCATGTGAGTTATTCGTGATTGTCTTTAAGGTGAAGAAAGTTCCCTTCTATGCCTAACTTGCTACGTGTTTTTATCATAAGTTGATTTGGCATTGAGCAAGTGTTTATTCTTCATTTTTGAGATAATCATGTGGATTGTGTCCTTTATTTTATTAATATAGTTCATGAGTACTAATTTATTTTGTATGTTAAACCAAATTTGTGTTACCGATGTAAACATCCTTGGTCATACTCTATAATTCTTTTTTTTTTTTTTTTTTTTTGAGACAGAGTCTCGCTCTGTTGCCCAGGCTGGAGGCAGTGGCGCGATCTCAGCTCACTGCAAATTCCGCCTCCCGGGTTCACACCATTCTCCTGCCTCAGCATCCTGAGTAGCTGGGACTACAGGTGCCCGCCACCACGCCCGGCTAATTTTTTGTATTTTTAGTGGAGACGGGGTTTCACCGTGTTAGCCAGGATGGTCTCGATCTCCTGACCTCGTGATCCGCCTGCCTTGGCCTCCCAGAATGCTAGGATTACAGGCATGAGCCACCGTGCCTGGCCTGTTTAATTCCTTTTACATGTTACTGATTTGTTTTCCTCATATTTTAACATCTGTATTCATAATACATATCCATTTATAATATTCCCTTGAAATATCTTTGTTACATTTCTATTCGAGATCAGGGTAGACTGTCTCATGAAATGCATTGCGAAGTGCTGTCTTCTCCACGTTATTTGTGTCATTTTTAATTTTTTTGAACTATTGGTAATAGATTGGTATTCATTTTTTAAAAGGTTTGGACATATGCAACAGTGAATCCTAACAACAAACACATGAGGTTGGAAGGAGATCCTTTTCCAACTGAGCCTTCAGTTGAGAGCCCAGCCCTGGCCATCAGCTAATCTGGATTCCTGACCCAAAGAAACTGTGAGTAACATCTGTGTGGTTTTGAGGCACTAATTATGTGGTAATTTGTTATGCAGAAACTAATAAGTAGTGTACCAGATAGTAAATGTAATGTGGCATCCTGGATTAGATCCTAGAACCAAAGAATGACATTACTGCAAAGCCTAGTAAAATATGATAGACGCCTGTACTTCAGTTAAAATTTTACTACCACCTACAACTTTGTTTTCCTATGTTTACTATAGTTATATTAGATGTTATCATTCCAGATATCTGAAAGATGTATAAAGCTCTCTGTACTATCTATGAATATTTCTGTATATCTAAAATTGTTTCAAATAGTAAAATGTATAGATATTATTTGGCACAAAGAACACAAACCATAAACAATAACCTGATGCACAGGAAATGAATGGATGTGTAGGGAGGGAAGA
Source organism: Piliocolobus tephrosceles (assembly GCF_002776525.5). Taxonomy (NCBI): domain Eukaryota; kingdom Metazoa; phylum Chordata; class Mammalia; order Primates; family Cercopithecidae; genus Piliocolobus; species Piliocolobus tephrosceles. The sequence goes on from NC_045439.1 coordinate 158,979,317, forward strand.
GCATCCCATCATTCTGAACACAGGTTGCTTCAGGAAGACAACCTCCAGCTCCAGGGACTCTAGTCATCTTTCTTTGTTGCCATCAGACTGCCTACTCCCCACTCACCAATTTGAGTGTCAGTAACCACATCTTCAAAGATAGATGCTTGTGCCTCACATATTCCAGAAAGCCTCACTTTCAGACTCTATTTTGAAGTGAATCTGCAGGATCCACTAAAAACTTATTGAAAGACATGACTGCAGGCTGTTAGAATCCAATATTAAGAAATGTCAGTGGCTGGGCGCGGTGGCTCACGCCTGTAATCCCAGTACTTTGGGAGGCCGAGGCGGGCGGATCATGAGGTCAGGAGATTGAGACCATCCTAGCTAACACAGTGAAACCCCGTCTCTACTAAAAACGCAAAAAATTAGCTGGGCATGGTGGTGGGCACCTGTACTCCCAGCTACTTGGGAGGCTGAGGCAGGAGAATGATGTGAACCCGGGTGGCGAAGCTTGTAGTGAGCGGAGATCAGGCCACTGCACTCCAGCCTGGGCGACAGAGCGAGACTCCATCTCAGAAAAGGAAAAATGTCAGTGATAGGAGATACAAACTGTATTTCTGAATTTAGGAGAGCGTTTTTTCTATGTACAAGTATTCTTTGTTTACATGCTCAAAAGACAGATATACTTCCAAGTCTTTGAGAAAACTCTGTGAAAATTGTATTTTCACTTTACAGACTGAATCATGAATTATTTGGAACCCTGTAGCCTGTTGACGTTGATATCATGGAATTATATTGTCCCTTGCCAAACCCAGAAGCCACAAAGTAGATATTATCATGGTCGCAGGTGAGCTGGCTACAAAAAAAAAAAAAATTGTAAATATGCTAATTTAGGCCAGTCCCTGCTTACAAAGACCTATATATGAATCTATATACACAAGGGTTGTGGCAGGTGAAGTCATGTGTTGATATGGTCAGGCTTTGTGTCCCTACCCGAATCTCATCTTGAATTGTGATCCTCAGGTGTTTAGGGAGAGACCAGGTGGGAAGTGACTGGATTATGGGGGCGGTTCCCCCATGCTGTTCTCATGATAGTGAATTCTCAAGAGATCTGATGTTTCCTTCCCTGACACACGCTTGCTTGTGCTCCCTCTTTCTCTCTCTCCCCCGCTCCCCCTCCCTGCCTCACTCACCTGCCACCGTGTAAGATGTACCTGCTTCCCTTCCACCATGATTGTAAATTTCTGGAGGCCTCCCCAGCCATGTGGAGCGATGAATCAGTTAAACCTCTTTTATTTATTTATTTATTTATTTATTTATTTATTTATTTATTCATTTATTTATATAAATTACCCAGTCTCAGGTATGTCTTTATAGCAGTTTGAAAAGAGACTAATACATATGTGTTGTATACAAGTGGAGAAAAAGAGATAGAAAAAACAAAAGAACAAGCCGTATACAACATATACTCAACCCTCTATGCCGTGTTCCAAGAGATGGAGACAGGCTGAATGAGGATTGTGCATATGTGTTGGCTAAAGAAAGAATCCCACTGCAGGGAGGACTGTCCACTGACCTGCCACCAACAGCTCCCAATTCACGGACCGCAGCAATCCGATTGGCAGCACCAGGTAGCGTCCTGGAAACATACCTAAAAAGCCTACAAAGCCGTGTGAATGCGTACTGCACTCCGTAGAGATCCGTAAGATAAGCATGATTCCTTTTAAAGTCTGTAATCATGGAGTATATTCTCCACATCAAATCAATAGTGTCAGGGAGAAAACTAGTTCACAGCTTAGAGTCTGGAGTGAGAAATTCAGCTGACCTGAACCACATTTCTCATGTCTGAGATCAAGATAATAAGAGCTGTTACTTAGGCGCTGTTATTTGAGTATTTGTGTTTGTGAAAATCCTTAACTTCTCCAATCTCATATACTTTACTCTTTGAGATATAAAAGGCCTCATTTATACTTCCACATCTTAACACGTGGAGGATTACTTATTTTAAGTGGATATGTGTTAATACTTTAATGACTTGTGAAATCTCCTTTTACTCTTCGCTTCAATGCGTATTTTAAAATCTGACCAGTCGCAGTGGCTCATGCCTGTAATCCCAGCACTTTGGGAGGCTCAGACAGGCAGATTACCTGAGATCGGGAGTTTGAGACCAGCCTGACCAACGTGGAGAAACCTCATTGCTACTAAAAATACAAAATTAGCCGAGTGTGGTGGTGCATGCTAGTAATCCTGAGGCAGGAGAATCACTTGAATCTAGGAGGTGGAGGTTGCAGTGAGCCAAGATCATGCCATTGCACTCCAGCCTGGGCGACAGAGCAAGACTCTGTCTCAAAAAAAAAAAAAAAATAACAATAATAATCTGTCATGATGTATATACTGTGAACACTCTACCTTACCAAAGTGTGGATCAACAACAAAAAGACCAGAGTGGAAGGCCATAAATGAGACACAAGAGATCTGGGCAAGGAGGAATCCCTCAAACTGTCAAATCAAAATCAAGCAGCTGTGAGAGCTCAGACTTAACAGAAAAAAAGCCAATGGACACAAAACTGTACTGACATGATATTACATGATACAGTGTGTTGCACCAAGTCCCCAAACAAAACCTCTGACAGCATGGCAGATACGATTTGCCACAGTATACTAAACTACCCGACTTCACACAGATGGGCCTGGCCACAGCAGTTTTCAAAAAGATATCATTGCACACAGGCCAAACTCTTACACCACATCATGAGGCGAGTGCTCTGCACTCTGCACACCCTAGCCTGATTAGAAGTCAGAGTTCAGTGAATGAATGGCTCCTGTCTTTGAGATCATGACTTCGTGTTCACTTAATTCAATCTTCCTGGAGCCTAAAACTCTGGCTAAAATTTTAGTCATAATTCTGAATCATGAACTATATGAGTTTCTTCTTTACTCAATACATTCACGAGGCAATGGGAAAACCAATTCCAATATCCAAGTATCTCAAAGTAGAGTTGAACAAAGTAGTCAGGGGACATAGTAAAAGGTTTAACGGGAACCACGATGCATCCATATCTGCAGTGGCTTATCATGAGGTGACTTGCAGGTTCATCAGCCTCAGGATTAAAAACATAAATGGAAATGAGTATACAGAGACACACACAAATATTACAGGTTGGAAAATTGAATTTAGAATGAAGCTTAAAAAGACCGTTATTAACATTTCTTTTTTTTTTTTTTTTTTTGATATGGAATCTTGCTCAGTCACCCAGGCTGGAGTGCAGTGGCATGATCTCAACTCACTGCAAGCTCCGCCTCCTGGGTTCACACCATTCTTCTGCCTTAGCCTCCCGAGTAGGTGAGACTACAGGCGCCCACCACCACACCCAGCTAATTTTATTTTTATTTTTTTTTATTTTTAGTAGAGACGGGGTTTCACCGTGTTAGCCAGGACGGTCTCGATCTCCTGACCTCGTGATCCACCTGCCTCGGCCTCCCAAAGTGCTGGGATTATAGGCGTGAGCCACTGTACCTGGTCTGTTACTCATATTTCTAAAGTAAAGGCAGGAATTATCAATATAAAGCTTTTTCTAAATCTTTTTTGTTTTCTTCAACTTTTATTTTAGTTTCAGGAATACATGTGCAGGTTTGTTACCTGAATAAATTGCATGTCACTAGGGTCTGGTGTACAAATGATTTCACCACTAAAGTAGTTAGCTTAATACTCGGTAAGTAGTTTGGCTTTTTGACCACCACCCTCCTTCCATCCTTCCTGTCAGGTAGGCCCTGGTGTCTATTGTTCCCATCTTTGTGCCATACGTTAAAAAGCTAACACTTCAAGGAAAGCGTCCAGTAGCTCTTTACAATTGTGTCTTCCTCCTTAATTGATTTTTTGAATGATAGTTTTTAAAAACTTCTTTGCACTTAAAACAGGAACACAGCCATGATGACTTAACACTGAGAAGTGGGCAGTCGCAGAGAAAACTAGTGTATTTCATTCACGCTGTAGTACACACAGTCACGTCTTTTCACAGAAAGGCATCTTGAATCCGATAGTGTTGAAACACTGTTGGCCAGAAGAGAATCATAATGAGTTTGTCCTCATGTACACTGACATGAACTTGGTCTAAAAACCTCCCATTGATATCTTCAGGTGATATCATCATCATCAAAACTTGCAGAAGGGATGTCAATGGGTTGGAAAGATAATCTCACAGAGAGTAGCGTAGGAATCCCATCAGAAATGCAGCATCACCAGTGCTTTTGATTAGTACAGATGATAGTAATATGGGATCAGTTATTGGCAAGATGGGTTTAAAAGTGATTCAGATAAGTTTTGCCTCAATGGGAGAAATTTTAGGAAAAAAAACTTTAATGTATTTTGCCTGTGTTTCATCTTATGAAATCATAAGAATTACATCAGACAAATATCCACATGTATAGAAGTTGAAAATAGTTGACCTCTTTTTGAAAAGCTCGGTTTGTATATATATGTGGGAGGATTAGGATCATTTGATAAAGATATACTAGATGTGAGCACCATCAGAGCAAGAAGAATGCTCTTTTATGGATACTTTTACCCATATTTTATGGGTGCTTTTGTTCTAAATTGGTAGATGGAATTTGTTTTCTCAGGTATGACAGTAGTCGGTCTTTGAACTCCAATAGTGTACACAGACAATTTCAGTGAACAATTTTGGTAAAAAGAAGAAAAAGTACCCATCTATTTCATTACAGTGTGTCATCATTTGACTTAATTTCACTGACTATAAAGAACAGCCCAAAATTTCATGCAACCCAGATAGACAGTGGTGTGTATGTAGTGAAGAAGAAAGGAAAAATATGTCTCAAATTTAAAAACAATGATAATTTCTAGGGAAACAAATAGAAAAACTTTCATTGGTTTTTTCTTTTGGTGATAATTTTGTTCTGCTCTTTTAAATAGAAAGCTTTACTGATTTTTTTTTTTTTTAGTTTTTTTTTTTTTTTTTGAGACAAGGTTCATTCTGTCACCCAGGCTGAGTTCAGTAGCATGATCATAGCTCGCTGCAGCCTCAACCTCCCAGTACTCAAGCAGTCCTGCTGCATCAGGCTCCTGAGTAGCTGGGACTACTCAGCTAAATTTTGACGCTTAACTAATTTTTGATGTTTTGTAGAAATGGGGTCTTACCTTGTTTCCCACAGTGGTCTTGAACTCCTGGATTCAAATGTTACACCCCCAAAGTCCTGAGATTACAGACGAGAGCCACCACACCTTGCCTCTACCTTAGTTATTTCATAATGTAATGAGTTTATCAGCCACAACTAACAGGATAACGTAGAAAAGGCAGGTTAGTGTTTTACATGGGGTGGTTCATCTACTTAAACACATCATTTACTTCATTTCTAAGGCCATCCCTTCATCCTCAAGCTTCATGCAAGATCACTGTCATGAACGACCCATCGTTTCCCATTGAGGAATAAGATGAAAGGGTGAAGACCAAGTTCATTCAAATTACTCGATCGTGCCTTTGCCTTTTATTTATGTGCCACTCCTGTAGTTCTGTTCACCATGTTTTAGTGGAGTAATGATGACACCACCGCCCTGTCAGTATGGATGCTGGCATCTATGCTGTCTCACATCTTTACCATTACATGTGGAAAATGGTTTGACAAAATTCAGCCACTGCATTCTCTGGACTCTGAGTTCCCTCTTCTCAATTCATTGTGCCTTCCACAATTTATGCTCCAGCACAGCCTGGGAGCTCCTAAAGCAGTATCCTTACTTATCCTCAGACCATTTTTCATGTTTCTCACGTATTGCCATCCTTCACTGATGGACGTGTAGTGTCTGGAATTCATATTCACATGTAATTCATCCAGTTTTTTTGTTTGTTTTTACATGTGGCAAGCCATGTCTAATCTCTGTTAGTTGTTCTACATCTTGTTTCATTTTTCCTGGAATTACTCAGACATGATTCTTCCCCAGTTAAGTGGTTCAAGCTGCTTGGCCATGTGAAGGTGAATGAGGACAAATGTGAGTCCAGCACAGTGAGGAAGGCAGACAGGGGAACTGGCACTTGTAACATTGAAGAAAAGTTAAGAATTGGTGAAATGTGGCTGGGCGGAGTGGCTCACGCCTGTAATCTCAGCACTTTGGGAGACCGAGGTGGGCGGATCATCTGAGGTCAGGAGTTCAAGACCAGCCTGGCCAACACGGAGAAACCCCATCTCTACTAAAAATACAAAATTAGCCGGGCATGGTGGCGCATGCCTGTAATCCCAGCTACTCGGGAGGCTGAGGCAGGAGAATCACTTGAACCTGGGAGGCGGAGGTTCTGGTGAGCCGAGATCATGCCATTGCACTGCAGCCTGGGCAATGAGAGTGAAACTCTGTCTCAAAAACAAAAAAAGAAATGTAGTTACCAATAAAGATTTGGAAATATTTATCAAAGGAGCCGTATTAATAGAGTTAATAGAGGTGAACGAGATTTTTCTCGGTCTCAGAGGCCAAAACTGTGGGAAGGACAGAAGAGGAGCAAATAGATGAGGTAGAAGCAGCTAGGTCAATGAGAGGAGCTCTGCAGTGTATTGAGGTTGGGGAGGCTGGAGAAAAGGCTCAGGGGGAATTAGGATTCAGATTCTGTCCTGAGAACAGAAAGGAGAAAAACAACAGCAATAACAAAAACTAGCTTTATCTTCAAGTTCAAATCCTTTTCAGATAGAAAGAGACTTGAAATGTATTGGGAAGTAGACAAGAATATAGGTGAGGAGTTAGATTTGTAAATTTACTTGTAGAATTCAATATAAAACACAATCTTTGTGTTGCTCTATTACGTGTGTGGGGCTCATAGGGGAACAACAAAGACACAGTTTCCCTCTTCTCTGATATTTCAGTTCAGTGGGCACTGAGAAAACTTAACAGAAACTAAACTGCAGGTTTCGTTCTGAAGAACTGCCCTTGGGAGCTCAGAGGACAAGTTTCAGGGCTGGGATGGGATGGGTAAGGGGAGCCTCCAGGAGGAGGAGCATTGGAAGAGATTCTGGAGAGTAAGGAGTAGTGAGTCCAGCAAACAGGGGAGGGAAAGGGAAGAGGAAACAGTGTGTCTGTGGCACAGGCCAGGCCATGAGAAGAGGACAGTGGATTAAAAGGACCGCTGGGATGAGAAATACGTGAGGAGGCAGAAGCTAGAAGGGCAGACCATGGAGGGACTGGGTAATGATCCAGGAGAGATGTTTCTCTTTGGACATACACATGTTCACATGCCTATGACTCTGTGTCCTCGTGACGTTTCTGTGTCTCTCAGATTGTAACATGTCACATAAATTTATTCTATCACATGTCCCCTGTTACATTATATTTGTAATAATTGTTACCTGTGAAAGTTCTTTACTGGTAGATTATTTGTACTTAAATGATTTGCTATCTTAGTAAACAAATGAAATTACCCACGTACATTTGCCTTTGAAAACTAATACAGGTACACCTGCTTCCTTTGGTTTTTGTAATCATGTTATATTTGTTGTACCCAGTCACTTTTAGGTCATATAGGTCTTCATATTTAAAGCGAGTTTCATATAGACAAAATATACTTGGGTCTTTTTGATTCACTCAGTCTTTTATTTCCTGCATTTAGAACATTGACATTCAAAATGATTATTGATATAGCTGGATTTAAAATCTATGAAATTTGTCACTATCTTCTAGTTGTTTATTTGCCTTTATTCCTATTTTTTGTATTTCACTCATTTTCTACCTTGTGTTGTTTAGATGAGCTTTTTGTTTTGTTTTGTTTTTGTTTTTGTTTTTTTGAGACGGAGTCTCACACTGTCTCCCAGGCTGGAGTGCAGTGGCAAAATCTCATCTGACTGCAACCTCCGCCTCCCGGGTTCAAGCGATTCTCCTGCCTCAGCCTCCCGAGCAGCTGGGACTACAGGTGTGCGCCACCACGCCTGGCTAATTTTTGTATTTTTAAGTAGGGACAGGGTTTCACCATATTGGTCAGACTGGTCTTGAACACCTGACCTCGTGATCCACCCACCTTGGCCTCCCAAAGTGCTGGGATTACAGGCATAAGCCATCACGTCTAGCCTAGGTGAGCATTTTATATGAATTCATCTTCTCTTCTTTCTTAGCATTTCAGCCATACATTTTTAAAACGTTTTAGTGGTTAACCTAGGCAATAAAAACTTTTATTTTTCATATTCTTAATTGTTCTAACAAATAATAGTCTGTTAAAAGTAATAGTAGTACCAATGTAGTAAGTATGCTTAAGTGTCTTACATAAATTAATATACATATATATACACACACGTGTGTACTCGTCTATGTAAGTGAAACAAATGACTGCAATTATACAAGGGATAAGAGAAAAGAATTAGGATTATTCTGTTGTTATAAGTTGTTCACACTACCTGTCAAGTGATAGGCTGTTATTTGAAAGGGGGCTTGGATAATTTGGAAGTGTAAATTGCAAACTCTAGGGCAGGCTGTTGGTCCAAGAGCCTCAGTTCCTTGCTGGCTGTTGACCAGAGGCTGCATTGAGTTAGGCTTCTGCCTTATGGCAGAATGAGCCATCCAAGACATCAGGGGAGAGAGCTTGCTAGCAAGAAAAAAAAAAATCACACTTTTATGTAACATAATCACCCATATGATATCCCATCTGCTTGCATTATTCTATTGTATTAAAGTAAATCACATCTTGTGCCCAAAACTCACAGGGAGATGATTCCAATACAAGGTCGTGTAAACCAACAGGTGGTGATCATTTAGTACCATCCTAGGGTATCTGCGATACCAGGTCCTGTCTGAGGTGCAGCAGTTTCCCAGTATTGAGTTATTTTTCAGAAAAAGAACTGGTCAAATATTTTGTAGGATGCATCACAATGTGGATTCATCTGATGGTTTCTCATTATTTGAACAGAACTACAGATCAATTGGAACACCTTTATTTATTTAAATTGGAAGACAATACAAACTGAACAATTTATTATTTAGAAAAACAAACTTAGCCATAAAAATAATATAGAAAATGTGGGAATGACAAAAAGGAAATTGAAAATAATAGTAACCTTCATGGGGGTAAAAAAGACTGTGGAACTGGGGAGATGAACATTTGGGGCATTGACAATATTGATAATATTCTGTGTATCACGCTTGGCAGAGAATATTTAGAAAGAGAGGAAAAAGCTTTTCTGTTTTGCATTAGCTTTGGATTTGCAGAATAGTTGCATAGTCAATACAGAGAGTTAATATATAGGCAACACAGAGTTTCCATTATTATTAACCTCTTACATTAGTGGGAGGCATTTGTCACAATTAACACGCCAATATTATGCATTCTCATTCACTGATATACACATATCCACATATTAACCAGATTTATTTTTTCCTTTTTTCACTTGATGTCCATTTTCTGTTCAGGAACTCTTCCAGGATAACATATCAAATTTTGATATCACGTCTCCTTAGGCTTTCTTTGTATCTGTCAGTTTCTCTGAATTTCCTTGTGTTTGACATTGAAATTCCATGACATTGACATCCTCGTTTTGGGATTTCCATGATTATTTTCTTCTTACAGTCAGACAGGAGTTCGGGGTTTTGGACAGTAAGACCACAGGGGTAAGTGTGATACTCATGACATTATATCAGAATGCTGTACCAATTATTGATACTAATTTGATCACCTAGATTAGGGAGTTTATGTCAGTTTCTCTACTCTAAAATTAATCTTTCTTCCCCTTTTCCATGCCATACTTTTTGGAAAAATGTTACTATATGTTACTATGCATAGCACATACTTCACAAGTGGAGAATTATGCTCTACCTCCTTGGGGGTAGATCATCTACAAATATAATTTGTATTTCATTACTATAGGCAATTTACCTATTCTCCAGCATTTATTTTATATTTATTAGAACATATGGAATATTATGCAAATAATAAATATTTATTTCCACTGTAATTATACTAGTTTATGGTATTATTCAAATTGCTCTAATGTTGGTCATTAGAAGATCTTTCAGTCAGCTGCTGCTTTACCACTTTGAAGTACCCACATCATTGCTGTTTGATTTTATTTGTGTAGTTGGTTGGTCGGTTGTGTTTAACTTCTTCTTTCTTTCTGGCACTACAAGGTGCTTAAACTTAATTGTGTGGATTCCCTGCCCAACCCTACGATTAACTGTTTCTCCAGAAATTCGTAGTTCCTTTTGTGGTGAGTGGCATTAGAAACAAAATTCTGGGGAGTAGCGTTCTCATTTCTACTAGGGATTTATTAATTCTGTGCTTTGTCATCTGACAAGGTATGTGTGTGTATAACTCATACTCACATATGTATTTGTAGGTCTACATTGTTCCATATGTATCTGTGTAAAGTTAAGCATGAATTCTTCCTGTTTCTAGCACCCATGATCTAATTCAGTACCACATGAATCCATCTCCCCATTCCCACTACTTGTATGTAACCTCCCATGTTAACAGTGAGACGGTTGGGCTCCTTTGTATTATTGCTGAGTCCAAAATACATGCAGAGCGGTTTTAGAATTGGTAATTCATACCCCCACGGGAAAGAATATTTCCAACTAAAGTAGAGTATTTATTTACAAATACTTTGACATTTAGCCTAAGAACTTCTATTTTTCTAAATTTCTTAGGTTTGGTCTCCTTTGCCCCCACTTCCTTTCATGAGGTTATTTCATTTATTTGTTATACATTTATATTATTTTGACTGCATTCCCCCATGGGATCTCCTAACCTATTAAATGATATTTAAAATTCACATTTATGTAGGTTTATACTTTTGATGTAAAATTCTACAGGGTTTGTAAAATAGTATAATTAACATACCGTTGAAGTATCACAGAAAATTATTTCACTGCACACATACATAAAGTTTCTATTTCACCTATTCAACCTTCTTCTCTCAAGCACCCTGCGCTTTTTTTTTTTTTTTTTTTTGTAGACAGAGTTTTGCTCTTGTTGCCCAGGCTGGAGTGCTGGAGTGCAGTGGCACAATCTCGGCTCACTGCAACTTCTGCCTCCTGGGTTCAAGCAATTCTCCTGCCTGACTAGCTGGGATTATAGGCATGTACCACCACATCTGGCTGATTCTGTATTTTTAGTAGAGACAGGTTTTCATCATGTTGGCAAGGCTGGTCTCGAACTCCTGACTTAAGATGATCCGCCCACCTTGGCCTCCCAAAGTGCTAGGATTACAGGCGTGAGCCACCACTCCTGGCCTCAAGCCCCTTTTAATCACTTACCTTTCTCCTAACTGTATAATTATACCTTGTCCACAATGTCATATAAATGTAATTAATTACACAGTATATACTTTTTTCAAACTGGCTTCTTTCACTTAAGAATATGCTTTTAAGATTTGTGGGCCAGGCATGGTGGCTGATGCCTGTAATCCCTGTAATCTCAGCACTTTGGGAGGCCGGGGCGGGTGGATCACCTGTGGTTGGGAGTTCCAGACCAGCCTGACCAACATGGAGAAACCCCATCTCTACTACAAATACAGAATTAGCCAGGTGTGATGGTGCACACTGAGCTACTCGGGAGGCTGAGGCAGGAGAATTGCTTGAACCCGGGAGGTGGAGATTGCAGTGAGCCAAGATCACACCATTGCACTCCGGCGAGGGCAAGAAGAGCGGAACTCTCTCCAAAAAAAAAAAAAAAAAAAAAAAAAAACAAAAGGTTTGTGAAGTGTATCTCTTGATAATATAGATTTGCATTTTAATAAATAAGTACTAAAGATATTGAAGGTATTTTCATGTGCTTTTTGGACATTCATGTGACTTCTTTGGAGAAATGTCGGTTCACACAATTTACGTATATTGAGTTATGATCTTTGTTTTGTTTTGTAACAGTGTTTTGTATATTGTCGACAACAGACCCTATCAGCTATACGATTTGCAAATATTTCTCCCATGTTTGGGTTATCCTTATGGTGTACTTTGAGTCACAAAAGTTTTAAAATCTAATGAAGTTTAGTTTATCTATTTTTTTTTCTTTTGTGACTTGTATTTTGGTGTCTATCCGTTATTTCACCTAAGCCACGAAGATTTATTTCCATGTTCTATTCTATGGGATTTGTAGTTTCAGCTCATACATATGAGTCTATGGCCTATTTTGAGTCAGTTAAGTATGTTTTGTGAGGGAGGAGTCAGCTTTCATGCCAATATCCGCTTGTCCCAGTAATTTTATAGAAAACATTTTCCATATTAAATTATCTTGGCAGCCTTGAAAAGTCATTTTTCAGTAACTGTAAGGATTAATTTTGAATACTTTATTCTATTTACATGGCTTTTCTTTACATACTTGTGTGTTTTGTATACTCTCCTCTATTCTACCAGAAGCTGGGAGCAGCCTGACAGGATGTGTGGTGCCCAAGTCTGCACAGTGAGGTGAGGAGTGAGGGCCGCAGGCGGAGGGCGAGGGGCAGGGGGCAGGGGGCAGAGGGCAGAGGGCAGCGGAGAGGCCCAAGCCTACAAGGAAGGTGAGGTCTGAGGACGGCGAGAGGACTGCAGAGGGAGGCAGGCAGACAGCAGGAGTGAGTGGGCGCCAAGAGCTGGGGGCGAAGCCCACAGGGAGAGAGAAGGCAGAGGGCGAAGGAGGGCAAGGCTGACACAGGAATGTGGGGGTGGCGAGGCCCAGAGGGGAGCTGAGGGCGGCTTTCTGCAGGGTCAGAGGCATTGGGCTTTCACGGTCGCTTTTCTGTGATCTTCTGCTTGTTCCTGAGGTGGTGCCTGCCAGTGTCGTCATCCCTGTTTGTTCTCCTACAAACCTCAGGATTTTTCCATGTTTCCCAGACCTAAAGGTACGTTTAAACTGCTTGCTTTCTCTCACATATGTGTGAGAATATCATGGGCTTAACAATAGTTATTTACTTAGGTTTTTTCTTTTTGAATTATTCATAAAGAACTTACTAAAGTGGCTGGGTGCGGTGCCTCACGCCTGTAATCCCAGCACTTGGAAGGCCGAGGCGGGTGGATCACCTGAGGTCAGGAGTTCAAGACCAGCCTGACCAAATGGTGAAACCCCCTTTCTACTAAAAATACAAAAATTAACCGGGCGTGGTGGCGGGCACCTGTAGTCCCAACTACTCAGGAGGCTGAGGCAGGAGAATCGCTTGAACCCGGGAAACGGAGGCTGCAGCGAGCCAAGATCATGCCACTGCACTCCAGCCTGGGTGACAGAGCGAGAGACTCCATCTCAAAACAAAACAAAACAAAAAACAAAGTTTTTATTTTTTATTTATTTTTATTTTTATTTTTAGATAAATAAAATAAAAAATAAAGTCTCGCTCGGTCGCCCAGGCTGGAGTGCAGTGGCGAGATCTCGGCTCACTGCAAGCTCCAACTCCTGAGTTCATGCCATTCTCCTGCCTCAGCCTCCCGAGTAGCTGGGATACAGGTGCCTGCCACCACGTCCGGCTAATTTTTTTTTTTTTAATTTTTTAGTAGAGATGGGGTTTCACTGTATTAGCCAGGATGATCTCCATCTCCTGACCTTGAGATCTGCCTACCTCGGCCTCCCAAAGTGCTGGGATTACAGGCGTGAGCCACCCCGCCTGGCCCAAAGTTTTTATTTTTAATGAACGTCAATTGCGTATACGTATGGATTACGATGTGAGGTTTTGATTCTTATATTCATTGTGGAAGATTTAATCAAGCTAATTAACATGTGCATCACCTTACCAACTGACCAATATTTTATGGTGAGAACATTAAAAATCTGTTATTTAGCAATTCTAAAATGTTCAGTACGACTTCGGAGCAAATGAAAGTGCTGGCCTCAGTACCCTGAGACTGATCATTTCTGAAGCAAGGGATCCTCATTTCTGAGGGGGTCATGGCTGCATGCCCGGAAGCAAGGGGGGTGTTTGGGTGCTTTGTTTGCCCTGTTAATTTTGGCTGCCTCTGTGTTCTGAGAACTAAGATAATATTTGTGTGAATAATCCAGTTGCTTTAATCTTTACTTTGTTTTACTGTTAATCGTCTTACAGCTTTTCTTTAACTGAGTTTGGATTTAATACATTCTTCTTTTTCTAGGTTGCAAAGCTGGAAACACAGATGACAGATTTTTGATCTTTCATTGTTTGCTATGTATGCATTCGGTGCTATATGTCTCCCTATATGCTCTGTTTTCCTTTCATCCCACAAATTTTGAGAAGTTGTGTTTTCATTTTCATTTAGGTTAGAAAATTAAAAAATTATCTGGATGTTTTCTTTGACCCGTACGTTATATGGAAGTGTATTGTTTAATTTCTATGCATTTTGTGATATTCCAGTTGTTCCAGTTATCCTGCGATTTCTAATTTAATTCCACTGTAATCTGAGAGCTGACATTGTGTGATTTCCATTTTCTTTAAATTGTTGAGTTTTTTTTTTTTTTGTCCCAGAATGTGATGTATTTTGCTGAATATTCCTACAAGCTTTAGAAGAATGTGTCATCTGCAGTAGTTGAGGGAAGGAGACTGTAGGTGTCAGTTATGCCCAGTTGCTTGGTGGTGCTATTGGGGTCAGCGTTTCCCTCCTGAATTAGCACCTGCTAGATCTGCCCATACTTGTTGTATGTTAACGTTTCCAACTGTACTAGTGAATACACCTCTTTTTCCTTGTGGTTCTGCTGCTTTCTGTCTCATGTAGTTTACACTCTGTTGTCAGGCTCATAGGTTTTAAGAATTATGACATCTTATTGGAAGAGTGGCTCTTCATCTCTATGTAATGCCTTTCTTTATGCCTAACTTTCCTTGCTTTGAAGTTGGCTCTGCCCCTAATTAATAGAGCTCCTCTTGTTTACTTTGATTAGAGGTAGTATATTTTGTTTCATCCATTTACTTTCAATTTATTTCACTCTGATTTGAGTTCCGTATACATATAGTTGTGTCTTGTGTTTTGATTCACTCTGTCAATCTGTGTCTTTTAATTGGTGCAGTTAGACCATGGCCATTCGAAGTGATAATTGATACAGTCGGATTAACATTTACCTTATTTGTGACTGTTTTCTGTTTGTTTCCCTTGTTCATTCTTTCTATTTTGTTTTCTATTTTCTGCCTTTTGTAGTTTTTATTGAGCATTTTACATTATTCCATTTCTTGTATTAACATCAGTTATTGGTTTAATAATTTTATATTCTTAGTTTATCAGAGAAAATTTATTGGAAAAATAGGAAAAATGTATGAAATTATATATGCATATGTATATATTTTTTGTATTTGTATATATGTATAGATTTAAGCATGTGTGTATGTATGTATGTATATTCTTTTCATGTGTGTATATATGTATATATGAAATGAATAGCAGTAACACAAAGGAATTAGAATGGTTTTGTTATAAGACAGTACTGTCTTATAACTATATTGTGAAGCAATATAGTTGTATTTCAGAAGTGGCTTGGGTTAGTTTCATTTTTTTATTTTGATTATTTTGATATCTTTTAATATAATTTTGGTTTTTAAAAAAATTTATCTTTGGGGGTACATGTGCAGGTTCATTACTTAGGTAAACTCGTGTCACAGGGTTTGTTACTGAAACACCAGGGGTTTGCTCTGGGTCCTGCTGCTGGCTGCACAGAAAGCCACTCGCTGAGAGGACAAAGTATTGCCAAGGAAGAAGACCTTAATTGGGTGCTGCAGTCTAGGGGATGGGAGCTCAGTCTCAAATCCATCTCCCTGACTGACTAAAACCAGGGGTTTATGTAGCAGGGAAGAAATGTAACAATGTGTAAGAAAACAGGAACTAGGGAGGGTGCAAGGAAGTAATCATGGTGAAGAGGGGTCTGAAGTCTGGGGCCATCATCAGGTTTCAGTTCTTTGATACTTTTTGTGAGAGACTTGAAGTTTGTTTCCTTAGGAAGGAACTCAGATAAAACAAATACAAGTTTCAAAGTTTAACAGCAGAAGGGTCAATTTCCATGTTTATCCAAAAATAACTGTCTATAGGACTAAGGCCAATTTCAGTTGTACAGATTATTTGATCACCCAGGTGCTAAGCCAAGTACGCAAGGCTTCTCTCCCTCCTCCGGAACCTTCCACCCTGAAGTAGGCCCCAGTGTCTGTTGTTAACCTTCTTTGTGTTCATGATTTCTCACCATTTAGTTGACAGTTTGAAGTGAGAACATGCAGTAGTTTTCTATTCCTGTATTAGTTTGCTAATAGCCTCAGGCTCCATCCATGTTCCTGGAAGAGACGTGATCTCCTTTTTTATGGTTACATAGCATTCCATGGTGTATATGTACCAGATTTTCTTTCTCGTGTCATTGATGGACATTTAGGTTTATTCCATGTCTTTACTATTGTGAATAGTACTGCAGTGAACATTCACATGCATGTGGAATGGTTTGTATTTTTCTGAGTATATACCTAGTCGTGGGATTGCCAGGTTGAATAGCTGTTCTGATTTTAACTCTGAGGAGTACCCGTACTGCTTTCCACACTGGTTGAACTAATTTATATTCCCACCAACAGTGTCTAAGTTACCCTTTCTCCTGCAACCTCATCAGCATCTTTTATTTTTTACTTTTTAATAAAAAGCCATTCTGACTGGTATATCATAGTATCTAATTGTAGTTTTGATTTGTATTTCTCTAATCATCTCTGATACTGAGCTTTTTTTAATATGCTTTTTGACTTTTTAATAAAAGCCATTCTGACTTGTGTGAGGTAGTATCTCATTGTAGTTTCCATTTGCATTTCTCTAATTAGTGATACTGAGCTTTTTTATATGCTTTTTAATTTTTTCATAAAAGCCATTCTGACTGGTGTGAGATAGTATCTCATTGTGGTTTTGATGTGCATTTCTCTAATTACCAGTGATGCTGAACTTTTTTGTCATATGCTTGTTGTCCGCATGTATGTCTTCTTTTGAGAAGTTGTCTGTTCATGTCCTTTGCCCACTTTTTAATGGGGTTATTTGTTTTTCTTTGTAAATTTGTTTAAGTTCCTTATAGATGCTGAATAACTTCAGCATAGATGCTGTTTAAGTTCTTTACAGAGCTTTGCCGATGCATAGTTTGCAGATATTTTCTATTTTCTCCCCTTCTGTGGGTTGTCTGTTTACTTGTTGATAGTTTCTTTGCTGTGTAGCTGTTAATTTGGATCCCTTTTGTCAGTTTTTACTTTTGTTGCAATTGCTTTTGGCGTTTTTGTCAGGAAATATTTTCACATTCCTATGTCCAGAATGGTATTGCCTAGGTTGTCTTACAGGGTTTGTTAAGCTTTGGGTTTTACATTTAAGTCTTTAATCCATCTTGGGTTGATTTTTGTATATGGTATAAGGATGGGGTCCAGTTTCAATCTTCTATATATGGCTAACCAGTACTCCCAGCACCATTTATTGAATAGGGAGTCTTTTCCCCATTGCTTGTTTTTGTCTGCTTTGTCAAAGATCAGATAGCCATAGGTGTGTGGCCTTATTTCCGGGCTGTCTAGTCTGTTCGCTTGGTCTGTGCTTGCCTTTGTACCAGTACAATGTTGTCTTTTTTACTGTAGCCCTGTAGTATAGTTTGAAGTTGGGCAATGTGATACCTCCGGCTTTGTTCATTTTGCTTAGGATTGCATTGTCTGTCTGGGCTCTTTTGTGATTTCATATGAATTTTAAAATAGTTTTTTCTAGATCAGGCACGGTGACTCACGCCTGTAATCCCAGCACCTTGGGAGGCCGAGGTGGGCGGATCACGAGGTCAGGAAGGAGATCGAGACCATCCTGGCTAACATGGTGAAACCCCATCTTTACTAAAAATACAAAAAATTAGCCGGGTGTGGTGGCACACGCCTGTCGTCCCAGCTACCTTAGTCTCCTGAGGAGAATGGCGTGAACCCGGGAGGTGGAGCTTGCAGTGAGCCGAGATCGCGCCACTGCACTCCAGCCTGGGCGACAGAGCAAGACTGTGTCTCAAAAAAAAAAAAAAAAAAAAAAATTAGTTTTTTCTGCTTCTTAAAGAATGTCATTTGTAGTGTGATAGGAGTAGCATTGATTCTGTAAGCATCTTTGGGCACTATGAGTCAGTGTTAAATATAATATTACCAACTGTGGGACAGTCTATTGCATGAAAAGCCCATTACTTTTCTGGCTGTTGGCCACTGGCTGAATAAAGTGCCTTGCCGAGGGGACTTCTCTCACTTGGCTACATAAAATTCATCAAACGAGACATTTCTAGCAAAACCAAAATCATAATCATATATAAGAATCCGTCACGTTTATCCACCTTTGCACTATTCTGTTGTTTCAAAGCAAGTCACAATTCCTGCTCACACTAACCAGAATGGGATTAGAAGGTTATGCATTGGAGAAGGTGGGGCTAATTGGGCACCAACTTAGAATCTACTTGACACATCAGATATTCTCCCATATGAAACAGTGTCTTGGTCTTCACTTGTTTTTCAAGTGACCCTTTTGAAAAGTACCAGTCAGGTATTTTATAGCATGTCCTACCTACAAGATGGCTTTGTGTGATTTCTCATGATTACAGTGAAAGTATGGATGGAATTAAATATAGTCACCTAAGTTTGAAGAGAAAAAAGACCTAAACAATACAGTATTCAGATTTAAAAACTCATTGGAGAATAATTTTAAAAATTTGAAATGACAATTCACAATACAGTTTTAATAAAGTGGTTAAGGAAAACTATGAAATTAAGTAAATGCACAAAGGAGGTATCAACAGTATTACTAATGATTGGTTTTCTTAAGCTCGGGAGAGACATTTAAGAAAATATTTTTTCTCTTTCAGAGGCCGAGGCGGGTGTATCATGAGGTCAGGAGATCGAGATCATCCTGGCTAACACGGTGAAACCCTGTCTCTACTGAAAATACAAAAAATTAGCCAGGCGTGGTGGCACGCGCCTGTAGCCCCAGCTACTCGGGAGGCTGAAGCAGGAGAATGGCATTAACCTGGGAGGCGGAGCTTGCAGTGAGCCAAGATTGTGTCACTGCACTCCAGCCTGGGTGACAGAGCGAGACTCTGTCTCACCAAAAAAACAAAACAAAACAAAACGAAAACCCACTTTTTAAAGAATAGGTGTTTTTTTTTTTTTTTTTTGAGACAGAGTCTTGCTGTTTCACCCAGGTAGACTGGCGGTGACGCGATCTCGGTTAACTGCATCCTCTGCCTCCTGGGTTCGAGTGGTCTCCTGCCTCAGCCTCACGAGTAGCTGGGATTACAAGCATGTGCCACCATGCCCAACTGATTTTATTTGTATTTTTAGTAGAGACAGGGATTTTCCATGTTGGTCAGGCTGGTCTCTAACTCCCGACCTCTGGTATTCCACCCACCTCAGCCTCCCAAAGTGCTGGTATTACAGGCATGAGCCACCATGCCTAGCCATTGCTTTTTTTAAGAATAGTTTTACATTTACAGAATAGTTGCAAATAGTTTCCAACATACCCCACACACAGTGTCCCTTATTATTTACCGTGTACATTAGCGTGGGACGTTTATCAAATTAACCAGCCAATATCATGGATTATCATTAAGTACTATCTACACTTTATTCAGATTTCTTGGTTGTCACTTAATGTTAAGTTTATGTTTTAGGATCTCATCCAGGATACCTCATCACATTTAGATGTCATGTATTTTTAGGCTCTTCTGAATGTGATAGTATTTCAGAGTTTTCTTGTTTTTGATGGGATTGACATTTCTAATTTGTGGTTTCCCTGATGTTTGTCTCATGATGAGACCGGATTTGTGGGTTTAGGGGAGGAAGAACACAGAGGAAACGTGCCATTCTCATCACATAATATCCAGGCACACGATATCAACTGACTTTATCGCTGTTAATGTTAATTTGATAACCTGGAGGAGGTAGTTACTAACAAATCTCTTGTCAAATTACTCCTTTCCCCCCTTTTCATGTTGTATGCATAGAAAAAAGTCACTATATACAACACACACTTAAAACGTGGAGGAATCATGCACCACTGCTTTTTTTCAAAAAAATAGATTTTTAAAAAATTGAAGTAGCTTTAGGATTACAAGTGGGTTTTGGTTACACGAATGAATGGTATAGTGGTGAAGTCTGGGGCTTTTAGTGTACCTGTGACCTGAATCGTGTGTATTTTACCTCATAGTGAGAGGTAAAGCCAGCTGGACTTCCTGGGTCCAGTGGGGACTTGGGGAACTTTTCTTACAAGAGGATTGTAAAATGCACCAATCAGGAACTTCTGTGGCTTACATGAGAGTTGTAAAATGCACCAATCAGTGCTCTGGAAAAAGTACCAATCAGTGCTCTGTAAAATACACCAATCAGCGCTCTGTAAAACGCACCAATCAGCGCTTTGCAAAATTCACCAATCCGCGCTCTGTAAAATGCACCAATCAGCAGCATTCTAAAAGTAGCCATTCCTGGGGAGGATTGAAAAAAGGGCACTCTGATAGGACAGAAACGGAACATGGGAGGGAACAATAAGGGAATAAAAGCTGGCCACGCCAGCCCCTAATAGCAGCGAGCTGGTTGGATCCCTTTTTAGACTGGAAGTTTTGTCGTTTTGCTCTTCACTATAAACGTCGCTAGCGCTCCTAGTTTCGGCCCGTGCCATCTTTAAGAGCTGTAACAGTCCCTGGGAACGTCTAGTGCTGAGCCCGTGCCATCTTTAAGAGCTTTAACGCTTGATTGGGAAGGTCCGCCACTGAGTCCTTGCCATGTTTTCAGAGCTGTAACACTCACTGCGAACGTCCGCCGCTAAAGTCAGTGAGACCACGAACCCACCGGCAGGAACCAACTCCGGACACAATAGGTACTTCTTCATTTCTCATTCCATACTAACCCTTCTCTTTTCTGAGTCTAATGTCTATGATCCCACTCTATGCTCCTGCTTATCCATAACTTATCTCCCACTTACAAGTGACAGCATGCAGTGTTTTTCTGTTCCTGAGTTAATTCACTTAGGATAATGGCCTCCAGTTCCATCCAAATTGCTGCAAAAGACTTTATTTTGTTGTTTTCTATCACTGAGTATTTTGTGGTATATCTATATATAGATATATAGATATATATTTTGTGATACATGTAGTGATACATATTTTGTGAGATACACACACATTTACTTTTTGTGCTTATTCCTTGATGGACACTTGATTTA
This sequence comes from Piliocolobus tephrosceles, assembly GCF_002776525.5. NCBI lineage: Eukaryota > Metazoa > Chordata > Mammalia > Primates > Cercopithecidae > Piliocolobus > Piliocolobus tephrosceles. The sequence goes on from NC_045439.1 coordinate 159,000,357, forward strand.
ATATTTTTGCAATTGTGAAATCTGCTGTGATAAACCTGGAAGTGAAGATGTCTTCTTGATATCTTGAATTTTTTCATTCGGGTGTATACCCAGTAATGGGATTCCTGGGTTGAATATTAGATCTGCCTTTTAAGTTCGTTGAGGAATTTTCATGTTGTTTGCCATACAGGTTGTACTAATTTACATTCCCACCAAGGGTGTGTATAAGCGCATTTCCTTTTCACCTCATCCACACCAATAGCTATTATTTACTGGCTTGAATAATGGCCATTCTGACTAGGGTAAGGTGATATCTTATTATGATTTTAATTGGCATTCCCTGATGCTTACTGATGTTGAGCATTTTTTCATGTTTTTGGCCATTTACAAATCGTCCTTTGAAAAATACCTTAATTTGCCCACTTTTTGATGGGATTATTCATTTTTTTCTGATTTTTTTAGCTTGCTAAAATATGGTTTTTAGTTGATAAATAAGTTTAAGTAAATAAGGTTTTTAGTTTATATATATGCTTTTATGTTTACCCTTTGTGTTACAAAATTCTGTAAGATTTATTCATTTACTTATGTGTGCATAATGTCTGATTTTGAGCTCTCTTTTGTCGTTGTTCTTCATCTTTGTGAAAACAGCGTATTGTCCTAGTTAGTGAGAGATTTCTGTTTAACACAAAATTTTTGCTCCAGAGCCCCGGGTTATTTTTTTTGTGTTTGTTTTGAGAGAGTCTCACCACTAGGCTGGAGTGCAGTGACGCTATCTCAGCTCATTGCAACCTTGGCCTCCCAAAGTGCTGGGATTACAGGCGTGAGCCACCGTGCCTGGCCATGGCCTTTTTTTTTTTTTTTTTTGTGACCGAGTCTTGCTGTCACCTGGGCTGGAGTGCAGTGGTGTGATCTCGGCTTATTGTTAGCTCTGCCTCCCAAGTTCACGCCATTCTCCTGCCTCAGCCTCTCCAGTAGCTGGGACTACAGGCACCTGCCACCACACCCTGGCTAATTTTTAGTAGAGGCAGGGTTTCACCGTATTTGCCAGGATGGTCTGGATCTCCTGACCTCGTGATCCGCCCGCCTTGGCCTCCCAAAGTGCTGGGATTACAGGCGTGAACTACCGCGCCCGGCGGCCGCCTTCCTTTCTTGATTTCTGGAGCAAAGAGTTCCCCAAAAAGGGACTTTGTATTCCATTTTCAACAGTCCGTGATGGGAAGAACCTGAACAAATATCCCTGCATCCTCCTGCGGAAGCTCAGATGACACAGTGGGTATGGCCTTTCCACTCTAAACCACTCCACCAAGGACTGGGAAGCAGCTTGTTATCCCCGATAATCTTCCTTGATTCAGAATCTACTCTGTCTGACAATATTGTTACTGCAGCTATTTTTATAATTTTTTATTTTATAATTAGTGTTGTAGGGTATATTTTATTGCATTCATTGCTTTAGTTTAAACTAACCATTTAAAATGGATTTCTGATGAACAACATACGGTTGTACCTTGCTTTTTCATCCACTCTGACAATTTTGTCTTTTAACTAATTTCCTGTTGAGAAAAAAAAAGTGCAGCTTGCTGCCAGTGCTCCTTTCTTGGGGCAAACAGGTTAATTTGTAAGTTTAGACCCTTGGCATTCAGTATGAATTTTGATATAGTTGGATTAATATTTATTCTGTTTGCTAATCTCTTCTAGTTGTGGCCCTTGTCTTTGTTCCTACTGTTGTTATCTACTTGTTTTCTGCCTTTTGTGGTTTTAATTGGACATTTTACATTATTTCATTGTCTCCTAAATAGCATATCAGTCATACTTTTAAATTTGTTTTTTAGTGTTTAGGGAGTAAAAACTTTTATTTTTCATATGCTTAATTGCTAATAGTTAACAAATTGTTAAATACAATAATAGCAACATCATATGATTAGGTATTCCTATGTATATGTCACACTTACATACCTGTACATAAATATGCAAGTATGCTTTATTCAATTGATACTAATAACAAGAATGATACAAGGGATGGGATACAATAATTATGTTTATTCTGTTATTATAAGGTGTTTACACTACCTTTTAAGCGATATACTGTTGTTTGAAAGGGGGCTTGGAATAGTCATGAATGTAAGTTGCAAAGTTTAGGGCAGGCTGTTTGATCAGGAGCCTCAGTTCCTTGCTGGCTGTTGACCAGAGGCTGCATTCAGTTCCTTCCCATGTTGGCTTCTCTCACAGGGAGATTACTTCATATTGGTCATCAAGGGCGAGAGCTTGCACGCAAGAGAGAAATCATAATTCTAAGTACCAAATTGCATTATTGAATTGTTTGCAAGCAAGTCACCATTCCTCTTTACATTTATAAGGAGAAAAGTAGAATACAAGATTGTATATCCCTAGAGGTGAGAGTTACTGGGTACCATCTTAGGGCCTATCTACCACATCAGGTCTTGCCCAATCTGAAGTAATTTCTCAGTCTTCACTTACTTTGCTGACCTTAGTCCTTGTGGGGGGAAAAAAAAAGAACCAGTCAGGTATTTTGTACAATGTACCAAGATACGGATTTGTCCAAGTAGTTTCTCATAATTTGACTAGAGTTATGGATTAATTTAGACACTACACTTATCTAAGTTGGAAAAATGAAAAAACTGAACAGTATATTACTTATTAGCAAAGCCAACTTACATAGAAAAATAATAAAGAAAAATAAAGAAATGACAAAGAGACAAAATAGTAACCTTCACCAGTTTAAAGAAGAGAACAGAATTTGAGAAATGCATTCAGGGACATTAACAGTATTGATAGTATTCTCTTTTATTAAGCGCAGGAGTTAGTTGGGGAAAAAAGAGAAACTGTTCTATTTTAGAATACTTTTGGATTTACAGAACGGTTGGAAATCAGTACAGAGTGTTTATTGATATCCAACACAATTTTCTTTATTAATAACATCTTATATTAATGTGGAATATTTGTCATAGTTAACAAAGGAACATTATACAATGTCATTCATTAGCACACATTATTTGTATATCCTTAGTTTTCACTTAATGTCCATATATTATTCCAGGATTCCTTCTAGGATCTATATAACGTTTACATATCATGTCTAATTAGGCTGGTTTTACCTGTGCCAGTTTCTCAGGCTTTCCTTGTTTTTGATGACATTAACATCAAAATACACACACACACACACACACACATATATTTTTTGAGATGTGGTCTTACTCTGTCACTCAGGCTGGGTTGCAGTGGCATGGCTTTGGCTGTCTGCAACCTCTGCCTCCTGGGCTGAACTAATCCTCCCATTTCAGCCTCCCAAGGAGCTGGGACCACAGGCACATGTGACTATGCCAGGGTGATTTTTGTATTTTTGATAAGAGATGGAGTTTTACCATGTTGCCAAGGCTGGTCTCAAACTCTTGAGCTCAAGCGATCCACCCACCTCACCTCCCAAAGTGCTGGGGTTACAGGGGTGAGCCACCATGCCTGGCCCAGATGATAATTTTAATGTACAAATAATCTTCTGCATTTCTCCTAATCAAGCTTTCTCTTTTCTAGGACCTTAGTAATAGCTCATATTTTTATATTCTTTATAATTTTACCTTTTCCAGAGTGCCCATATAGTGAAACTGCATATTACATAGACTTTTAAATATTTCTTCAAACACTTATGAATATGCCTTATAAGATTTGTGAAGTGTGTCCTATGATAGTTTTGTATTTCCCTGAGGAATAAAGGTGTTAAGCATCTTTTCATGAGTTTATTGGACATTTCTACAGCTTTTTGGAAAAATGTCTATTCATACAATTTACCTACTTTTGATTAGGCTATGTGTCTTTTTAATGTTGCATTTAAGAATGTTTCATGTGGTTAGGCGTGGCGGCTCATGCCTGCAATCCCAGCACTTTGGGAGGCCAAGGCAGGCGGATCATGAGGTCACGAGATTGAGACCAGCCTGACCAACATGGTAAAACCCCGTCTCTACTTAAAAAACACAAAAATTAGCTGGTCATGGTGGCACGCGCCTGTAATTCCAGGTACTGGGGAGGCTGAGGCAGGTTAATAAATAGTTACAACATTCATGTGAATAGACAGGTGTACCAATTAAATGCAAAGATTATCAAAGTGAAAACAAAGAAAACCCACAAAGTACCTTTACTGATGCAAACTTTTATGTAACACTTAGTACTATTTCTGTCTTTCTTCCCCTTGGGATTTTTTAAAAAATTATTTGTTTGTTTATCTTTTTTTTTTTTTTTT
>NC_045439.1:159004984-159066192 GCF_002776525.5 Piliocolobus tephrosceles
GTTCACGCCATTCTCCTGCCTCAGCCTCTCCAGTAGCTGGGACTACAGGCACCTGCCACCACACCCTGGCTAATTTTTAGTAGAGGCAGGGTTTCACCGTATTTGCCAGGATGGTCTGGATCTCCTGACCTCGTGATCCGCCCGCCTTGGCCTCCCAAAGTGCTGGGATTACAGGCGTGAACTACCGCGCCCGGCGGCCGCCTTCCTTTCTTGATTTCTGGAGCAAAGATTTCCCCAAAAAGGGACTTTGTATTCCATTTTCAACAGTCCGTGATGGGAAGAACCTGAACAAATATCCCTGCATCCTCCTGCGGAAGCTCAGATGACACAGTGGGTATGGCCTTTCCACTCTAAACCACTCCACCAAGGACTGGGAAGCAGCTTGTTATCCCCGATAATCTTCCTTGATTCAGAATCTACTCTGTCTGACAATATTGTTACTGCAGCTATTTTTATAATTTTTTATTTTATAATTAGTGTTGTAGGGTATATTTTATTGCATTCATTGCTTTAGTTTAAACTAACCATTTAAAATGGATTTCTGATGAACAACATACGGTTGTACCTTGCTTTTTCATCCACTCTGACAATTTTGTCTTTTAACTAATTTCCTGTTGAGAAAAAAAAAGTGCAGCTTGCTGCCAGTGCTCCTTTCTTGGGGCAAACAGGTTAATTTGTAAGTTTAGACCCTTGGCATTCAGTATGAATTTTGATATAGTTGGATTAATATTTATTCTATTTGCTAATATCTTCTAGTTGTGGCCCTTGTCTTTGTTCCTACTGTTGTTATCTACTTGTTTTCTGCCTTTTGTGGTTTTAATTGGACATTTTACATTATTTCATTGTCTCCTAAATAGCATATCAGTCATACTTTTAAATTTGTTTTTTAGTGTTTAGGGAGTAAAAACTTTTATTTTTCATATGCTTAATTGCTAATAGTTAACAAATTGTTAAATACAATAATAGCAACATCATATGATTAGGTATTCCTATGTATATGTCACACTTACATACCTGTACATAAATATGCAAGTATGCTTTATTCAATTGATACTAATAACAAGAATGATACAAGGGATGGGATACAATAATTATGTTTATTCTGTTATTATAAGGTTGTTTACACTACCTTTTAAGTGATATACTGTTGTTTGAAAGGGGGCTTGGAATAGTCATGAATGTAAGTTGCAAAGTTTAGGGCAGGCTGTTTGATCAGGAGCCTCAGTTCCTTGCTGGCTGTTGACCAGAGGCTGCATTCAGTTCCTTCCCATGTTGGCTTCTCTCAGGGAGATTACTTCATATTGGTCATCAAGGGCGAGAGCTTGCACGCAAGAGAGAAATCATAATTCTAAGCACCAAAATTGCATTATTGAATTGTTTGCAAGCAAGTCACCATTCCTCTTTACATTTATAAGGAGAAAAGTAGAATACAAGATTGTATATCCCTAGAGGTGAGAGTTACTGGGTACCATCTTAGGGCCTATCTACCACATCAGGTCTTGCCCAATCTGAAGTAATTTCTCAGTCTTCACTTACTTTGCTGACCTTAGTCCTTGTGGGGGGAAAAAAAAAGAACCAGTCAGGTATTTTGTACAATGTACCAAGATACGGATTTGTCCAAGTAGTTTCTCATAATTTGACTAGAGTTATGGATTAATTTAGACACTACACTTATCTAAGTTGGAAAAATGAAAAAACTGAACAGTATATTACTTATTAGCAAAGCCAACTTACATAGAAAAATAATAAAGAAAAATAAAGAAATGACAAAGAGACAAAATAGTAACCTTCACCAGTTTAAAGAAGAGAACAGAATTTGAGAAATGCATTCAGGGACATTAACAGTATTGATAGTATTCTCTTTTATTAAGCGCAGGAGTTAGTTGGGGAAAAAAGAGAAACTGTTCTATTTTAGAATACTTTTGGATTTACAGAACGGTTGGAAATCAGTACAGAGTGTTTATTGATATCCAACACAATTTTCTTTATTAATAACATCTTATATTAATGTGGAATATTTGTCATAGTTAACAAAGGAACATTATACAATGTCATTCATTAGCACACATTATTTGTATATCCTTAGTTTTCACTTAATGTCCATATATTATTCCAGGATTCCTTCTAGGATCTATATAACGTTTACATATCATGTCTAATTAGGCTGGTTTTACCTGTGCCAGTTTCTCAGGCTTTCCTTGTTTTTGATGACATTAACATCAAAATACACACACACACACACACACACATATATTTTTTGAGATGTGGTCTTACTCTGTCACTCAGGCTGGGTTGCAGTGGCATGGCTTTGGCTGTCTGCAACCTCTGCCTCCTGGGCTGAACTAATCCTCCCATTTCAGCCTCCCAAGGAGCTGGGACCACAGGCACATGTGACTATGCCAGGGTGATTTTTGTATTTTTGATAAGAGATGGAGTTTTACCATGTTGCCAAGGCTGGTCTCAAACTCTTGAGCTCAAGCGATCCACCCACCTCACCTCCCAAAGTGCTGGGGTTACAGGGGTGAGCCACCATGCCTGGCCCAGATGATAATTTTAATGTACAAATAATCTTCTGCATTTCTCCTAATCAAGCTTTCTCTTTTCTAGGACCTTAGTAATAGCTCATATTTTTATATTCTTTATAATTTTACCTTTTCCAGAGTGCCCATATAGTGAAACTGCATATTACATAGACTTTTAAATATTTCTTCAAACACTTATGAATATGCCTTATAAGATTTGTGAAGTGTGTCCTATGATAGTTTTGTATTTCCCTGAGGAATAAAGGTGTTAAGCATCTTTTCATGAGTTTATTGGACATTTCTACAGCTTTTTGGAAAAATGTCTATTCATACAATTTACCTACTTTTGATTAGGCTATGTGTCTTTTTAATGTTGCATTTAAGAATGTTTCATGTGGTTAGGCGTGGCGGCTCATGCCTGCCATCCCAGCACTTTGGGAGGCCAAGGCAGGCGGATCATGAGGTCACGAGATTGAGACCAGCCTGACCAACATGGTAAAACCCTGTCTCTACTTAAAAAACACAAAAATTAGCTGGTCATGGTGGCACGCGCCTGTAATCCCAGGTACTCGGGAGGCTGAGGCAGGTTAATAAATAGTTACAACATTCATGTGAATAGACAGGTGTACCAATTAAATGCAAAGATTATCAAAGTGAAAACAAAGAAAACCCACAAAGTACCTTTACTGATGCAAACTTTTATGTAACACTTAGTACTATTTCTGTCTTTCTTCCCCTTGGGATTTTTTAAAAAATTATTTGTTTGTTTATCTTTTTTTTTTTTTTTTTCCTGAGACAGAGTCTCGCTCTGTCGCCCAGGCTGGAGTGCAGTGGCCGGATCTCAGCTCACTGCAAGCTCCGCCTCCCGGGTTTATGCCATTCTACAGGTGCCCGCCACCTCACCCAGCTAGTTTTTTGCATTTTTAGTAGTGACGGGGCTTCACCGTGTTAGCCAGGATGGTCTTGATCTCCTGACCTCATGATCCTCCTGTCTTGGCCTCCCGAAGTGCTGGGATTACAGGCTTGAGCCACCGCACCCGGCCCTTTTTTCTTTTTTTTTTTGAGATGGAGTCTCGCTCTGTTGCCCAGGCTGGATGGAGTGCAGTGGTGCGATCTCGGCTCACTGCAAGCTCCACCTTCCAGATTCATGCCATTCTCCTGCCTTAGCCTCCCGAGTAGCTGGGACTACAAGTGCCTGCCACCACGCCAGGCTAAGTTTTTGTATTTTTAGTATAGAGACTAGGTTTCACCATTTGGCCTGGCTGGTCTTGAACGCCTGACCTCATGATCTACCAGCCTCCCTCCCGAAGTGCTGAGATTACAGGCCTGAGCCACTGCACCTGGCCTCCATGGGATCTTTGAGCCGTAATTGATAAAGTTACCTGTCTATATCTGCTGTATTTTTGTTATGTCTAATATTCTCTTGAGGTCTTTCTTGGGACAATGGCTATAAATTATAGCCATGCCTAACAGAACTCAGGTCCTGGATATTTACAGTGTGGCTTTCATGGGATTGTTACTTGTTTTGGCAGATGACCCAATGCCTAAGTGCACAATCCTGGACCCAGGCAACCTTCTCACAGAATATTTGTTTACACTGTCAGGCACCCTTGTGGCATTTGTCTGACCTGTGTCCACTACATTCCCACCAAGGCAGTCACTGCGTTGGAGAGCTTTGAATTGGAAAAAAGTTGAGTTCTTGTGTGTTGATCAAGTGAGACACAGGAGTCTATTCAACCAAGCACAGATATTTTTTACATGGGGAGTCATTGGGCACTATCTTAGGCTCTATCTGACACATCATGTCTTCTCCATTCTGCAAGTTTCATAGTCTTATTTTTCTTGATCTTGATCCTTTTAAAAAGTGTTAGATATTTTATAGGATGTCCCACAACATGGATTTATCTCATAATTTCTCATGATTAAGCCAGGGACATGAATCCATGAAACACATTCATCTAAATTCAAAGATAAGAAAAACTAAACATTACAGATAATAGAAATATAAACATAAAGGTAAATAATATACACAAATTAGAGGATAAGAAATAATTCACAGTAATAGCTTCCTTCAGTAATTAAGGAAGATGATGAAGCTAAGGAGATGCACTAAGGGCCATCAAAAATACTGTTCTGTTTTATAATGTCAGCAGTAACTTTAAAGAACCAGATACCTCATAAATACAAGAATTGTTTTTGGTTTACAGAGCAGTTGTAAATGTGGTAAATAGACTTCCCATATATCTCACAAAGTTTCTCTTTTCATTAACTTTACATTAATGTAGGACAAATATCACAATACACTATCATTAACTACTTTTCATTCATTATTCAGATTTTCTTAGTTTTCACTTAATGTCCAGTCTGTGTTGTAGGATCTCATCCAGGATACCTCATCACAGATTTCACATGTCCTTCAACTTCTCTGTCTGCGACCGTTTCTCAGAATATTTTTGTTTGATGACATTGACATTCCTAATTTAGGGTTTCTCTGATACTTCTTTTAGGGTAAGACTGGATTTTTGTGGCTTTAGGAAAGGGAGATCACAGAGGAGAGGTGCCATTCTCCTCACATCATACCAAGGATGTAGACTATCAGGAGGCCTTATCACTGTTGATGTTAATGTGATCACGTAAGTTAAGTCATTTTTATCAAATTTTCACACCGCGAAATTAGCCTTTTTTTTCTTTTCCCTGTAGTATGTTTCAGAACAAAGTCACTATACAGAATATGAACTTAAGTGGAGGATTCATGGTCTACTTTATTGGCAGAGTATGTACAAATTTATTTGAACCTTCACCATAAACAGGTTTCTATTATGTTTTAATTTCATATTTATTTATACATAAATTATTTATGTCAAAACATTGATATTTATTTTACACTTTGTATATGCTAATTTATTTATTTTATTGCTCAAATTGTTCCAGTGTTGGCGATTGGAAGGTTTTTTTAGTTGTCTCTGGTGTCATTTTGAAATACCCCCATGATTATGGTTAGACGTTGCGTGGTTGGTTGGTTGGTTTTGTTGTTGGTTAGCATTTTCTTTGTTCAGTCACTACTAGTTGCTTTAGGCTAACTGTATTTAATGTGCCCCAGGCTAATTGTGTATTTTCTACGAAAGTTTCCAATACCTTGGAAACCTGTGATCTAATCCAGCACCATATGAATGGATCATTCTCATTTGTATGTAGTCTGCCACTCTCCCTATGAGCAAGTTGGTGCTGTTCACTTAATCATACCACCTGAGCATATATATACAGTGGTTTTAGAATTTTACCCCCATGGGAAACAACTTTACCAATTAAAGTATACTGCTAAGGTGTAAATTCTTTGGCTTTTGGCCTCAATGACCACTTACTTCCTAAATTACTTAGGTCGGCTGCTTTCCTCCATTTTCTTTAGTGAGGTTATTCCATACATTCATTACATAGTTATATTGTGGGCATTCCTCCCTGAAAAGCCTCTACCTCCTAAATAAGGTTTTTAATTTGCATAACTTAGGTACATTCTGTGTTACAAAGTTCTTCAGGATTTGGAAAATATGATTAGGTATCCACCATTACAGTATCAGAGTAATTTCACTGCCCAAAAGAAATCTTGGTAGTTAACTGATTCCAACTTTTTCTCTTCTAAGCCCCTTGTTACCACCAAACTCTTTATTATTGCCTGTACTTTTGCCTTTTCTGTAAAGTCATATAAATGAAATTACACAGTATTTTGCCTTTTCCAACTTAAATTTTTTCACTTAGCAATACTTTTTTTAGAATTTGAAGTATAATCCCGTGGCTGTTTGGGTTTGACTTAACCTAATCTTTACAGGATAGGTGAGACGCAAAATTGGGGCTTCACTTGGAGGGTTATTGGCTTTGCCAAGTAAAGAATTTAAGGGTGAACCGGTGGTGGTAGCAATCTTTTATTTTATAGTACGTCTCCTTGCAGAGCAGGGCTAACTCTGAAGGAGTCTATCCAAAGTTGGCAATCTATATATGGGCTCTTGACAACTGTATTTACAGTAACATAAATCTGCTTTCAGTTACATGAAAATTGAGGGTTGGGTCAATACAAATTGAGAGGTAGGTTATTTAGAACTTTCTAGGAAATGAACAGTAACTTATGGGTCATTGCCCTTGAAATGGCTGGTAACTTTCAGGTTGTTGCTGTGGGGTTTGTAAACAGTCGTGGTGCTAATGGAGTGTCTTATGCTAATGAGGATGGCTAGGATCACTTCTGTCTATCTGCTGGTTCCTGTTGGTTTCTTTACTTTATCCTGTGTGGAACAGATCTTGTTTTGCTCAGTAGGATTGCTAACAGAAAACAAGTGATACCATCCTCCCACCTCAGAATGGCAAAAGGCATTGAGTGTTTTTTCATATGATTTTTGGATATGACTGTAGATTTTTTGGAGAAATGGCTAAGCGAATAATTTTCCATTTTTGATTGGGATATTTGCCTTTTTATTTTCAGCTTGTAAGATACTGTCATATGTTCTCAATAATAAACCATTATTACCTGTAAAATTTACATGTATTTTCTCTCATTCCTTAGGTTTCTAATTTTGATGGTGTTCTTTGAATCTCAAAATGTTTTAATTGTAATGAAGTTCAGTACATCTATTATTTCTTTTCCTGTGTTTTCAGTGTCATATCTTAGAAAACATTGTTTAATCTAAGATTGCAAAGATGTATTTCTATGTTTTGTGTATGGTTTGGGACTATTTAGCTATTATATTTAGATGTATGATTATTTTGAGTCAATTCTGTATGTGGTGTGAGGCAGGAGTCTGACTTGCCTATGGATATCTACATTTTCCAGAAACATTTGATTAAAAAAAAACTCTATACCTAATTTATTTGTCCATTTATTATTTCATCATTAATGTAAGGATTTATTTTTGAGCATTATATTCCATGCTGTTGATCAGTATGTAAATCCTTATACTAGTACCATAAATCTTGATTCATATTCTTTTGTATTAATAGTAAGTTTTTCTTTCTCTTTTTTTTGAGACAGACTCTTGCTCTGTCTCCCAGACTAGAGGGCAGTGGTGCAATCTTGGCTCACTGCAACCTCCACCTCCTGTGTTCAAGCAATTCTTGTGCGTCAGCCTCCCAAGGAGATGGAATTACAGGTATGAGCCACCATGACCAATTTTTGGATTTTGAGTACAGACAGAGTTTCACCATGTTAGCCAGGCTGATCTCAAACTCCTGACCTCAAGTGCTCTGCCCACCTCAGCCTCCAAAAGTGCTCAGATTATAGGTGTGGGCCACTGTGCTGGCCTGTATTAATAGTAAGTTTTGAAATCAGCAAGTAGATGTCTACAATGCCAACCTTTTTCCTCTTACTCAAGATTATTTAGGCTGCTCTGGATCTATTGCACTGCATATGAACTTTAGAATAACCTTGTTAATTTTGAGGAAGGAAATATCACCTCGGATTATGGTAGAGGTTGCATTAAATCTATAGATCTCTTTGGAAAATATTGCCATCCTAACAGTACTAACCCTTCTAAGCAATGAACATTAAAATATTTTCTGTTTATTTAATTTTGTTCAATATGTTTTCTGTAGTTCTTGTGTACATATCTTACACTTAATTTGATAAACATGCCTGTTTTCAACACCATCTCAAGTGGAACAGTTTTCTGAGTTTTGTTTTTAGATTGTTAATCGCTAGTGTATAGAAATCCAAATGATTTTATATGTTGACTCTATATACTGCAAGTTTGTTACTCATCTTTAAGTTTTTTTTTATATATAAATTTTTATTATACTTTAAGTTCTAGGGTACATGTGCATAACGTGCAGGTTTGTTACATATGTATACTTGTGCCATGTCGGTGTGCTGCATCCATTAACTCGTCAGCACCCATCAATTCGTCATTTATATCAGGTATAACTCCCAATGCAATCCCTCCCTCCTCCCCATGATAGGCCCCGATGTGTGATGTTCCCCTTCCCGAGTCCAAGTGATGTCATTGTTCAGTTCCCACCTATGAGTGAGAACATGTGGTGTTTGGTTTTCTGTTCTTGTGATAGTTTGCTAAGAATGATGGTTTCCAGCTGCATCCATGTCCCTACAAAGGACACAAACTCATCCTTTTTTATGGCTGCATAATATTCCATGGTGTATATGTGCCACATTTTCTTAATCCAGTCTGTCACAGATGGACATTTGGGTTGATTCCAAGTCTGACAAAGGGCTAATATCCAGAATCTACAAAGAACTCAAACAAATTTACATGAAATAAACAACCCCATCAAAAAGTGGGCAAAGGATATGAACAGACATTTCTCAAAAGAAGGCATTCATACAGCCAACAGACACATGAGAAAATGCTCATCATCACTGGCCATCAGAGAAATGCAAATCAAAACCACAATGAGGATACCATCTCACACCAGTTAGAATGGCAATTATTAAAAAGTCAGGAAACAGCAGGTGCTGGAGAGGATGTGGAGAAATAGGAACACTTTTACACTGTTGGTGGGATTGTAAACTAGTTCAACCATTATGGAAAACAGTATGGCGATTCCTCAAGGATCTAGATCTAGATGTACCATATGACCCAGCCATCCCACTACTGGGTATATACCCAAAGGATTATAAATCATGCTGCTATAAAGACACATGCACACGTATGTTTATTGCGGCACTATTCATCTTTAAGTTTTAAATATATTTTATTAGAGTCCTTTGGATTTTTTTATACATAAGATTATGTCATTTGCAAACAGAGTTTGACTTTCCTTATCTGCCTATTTGGTGCATGTTTTTATCATAGTGAGTTCAGGAAATCTCAGGTCTTTCTGCATCTTTTGAGATGATTATGTGGTTTTGTTTTTTATTATATTAATATAGTGCATGGCATTAATTGTCCTTGAATGTTGTACCAAATGTTGCTTTCCTGAGGTAAATACCCTTGACATATTTTATAATACTTTTTACATGTTATTGATTTGTTTTGCTAGTATTTCCTTGATGATTTTTAGGTTTATATTCATAAGGTGTGTTATTCTTAATTTTCATTTTTTAAAATCTGTCTAGTTGTGGTATCAGGGTAAACTAACTCATAGTATAAATGAAATGCGATGCCTTCTCCACTTTGTTGTTGTTGTTTTTAAGAATTTTTTATAAATTAATATTAATTGTTTAAGTGATTCCAGTAACTCACTAATGAATTATCTTGACTGGGGCAAGGAAGCGAATCCTAAGAAGAATCACGTAAGCTTGGAAGGAGACCTTGCCCCAGCTGAGCCTCAGCCTGGGCCATCATCTACATCTGGACTGAAGACCCAGAGAAACTGTGAGTAATATGTGTGTGGTTTTCGAGCCACTTAGGTATATAGTAATTTGTTAAACACAAAGTAATAAGTAATATAACTGACAGTAATTTTAAGGTGGCATTCTGGATTAGGTCCTGGAATAGATAACGTGTATCGTTGTTAGAAATCGTGGTAAAATAGGAAGAAAGTTCATAGATCAGCTAATAATTTTGAAAAACGGTTAAATTCTTAGTTTTCATTAAAACTATATTAGGGTTATAGTAGATAATAACATTGTAGTTAACTGAAGGTTATATAAACCTCTCTGTACTACCAGTGTGTTTTTTGTTAATGTGCAGTTACTTCAAAGTAAATGTTTTTTAAAATTATTAGTTTGTTTTATAAAAAGAAAACAAAGACATAAGCCAAAAATTTGGCCTCCAGAGACAAAATAGCTTGTAGGGAGAGAATAGCAAAGTAGCTTTTCATATCTAGTCACCTTTCTCAACCCAGGTGCACCTGCTTCAGGAAGGCACCATCAAGCTCCAGGGACTGTCACCCTCTTTCTCCGTCCCCATTACACAGTCACCAGTTCGAATGTCAGCAACCCCTTTTTCAAAGACATTGCCTTTCCTTCACATATCCCAGAAAGCCCCATTGGTGGGCGTCATTGAGCAGTGTATATGCAGCTTCTCACTGAAGCCTTTTTGGGAGATACGACTTTCAGATACTAGAAGCCAAGAATAAGAAATTTCAGTGACAGGGAACATAAATCATATTTCTGCATTCAGGATCATGTTTTCTTGGTACAGGGATTTCTTCCACAAGTAATCAAGACAACTGTACCTTTAAACCTTTCAGAAAACCTGTACTAATATTTAGTTTTCTTCTTTTTAACTCTACAGACTCCCATCAGGAATTGTTTGGACCATGCGTTCTGTGGACGCTCAACGCTCACATCGGGGAATTATAGTGCCAGTTGGTGTTCCTTTTTTTTTTTTTTAATTATTATACTTTAAGTTCTAGGGTACATGTGCATAACGTGCAGGTTTGTTACATATATATACTTGTGCCATGTTGGTGTGCTGCACCCATCAACTTATCAGCACCCATCAATTCATTTTATCAGGTATAACTCCCAATGCAATCCCTCCCCCGACCCCATGATAGGCCCCGGTAACGCTTCCACACTAGCAGGTAAGCAGAGTACAAAAAATATTTCTAATGAGGTGATTTAGGCCAGTCCCTGCTTACAGAAACCTGGATATAAATTTTTACACATCAGGGTTTTCTCAGGTGAATGTTAGCGAGTGATAAACATGCACTGTGTGTAAGTCAAGGAAGCTCAGTGGGAACAAAAACAAAAGAACAAGCAGCATAGGATGTTCCCCCAGCCCTCCATGCCGTGATCTTAGAGATGGGCACAGGCTGAGTGATGATGACTCAGTATATACTAGCAATGTGCTTTTCTTTTTTTTTTTTTTTTTAAAAGATTGAGTCTCGCTCTGTTGCCCAGGCTGGAGTGTGGCAGCGTGATCTCAGCTCACTGCAAGCTCCGCCTCCCTGGTTCACACCATTCTCCTGCCTCAGCCTCCTGAGTAGCTGGGACTACAGGTGCCCACCACCACGCCCGGCTAATTTTTTGTGTTTTTAATAGAGATAGAGTTTCACCGTGTTAGTCAGGATGGTCTTGATCTCCTGATCATGTGATCCATTCGCCTCGGCCTCCCAAAGTGCTGGGATTACAGGTGTGAGCCACCACACCCATCCCTTCCCTTTATTTTTTTATAAGACATGGTCTCATTCTGTCTGTCGCCCCAGCTGGGGTGCAGTGGCATGATCCTAGTTCAGTGCAGCCTTGAGCTCCTGGGCTCAGGTGATTCTTCCACCTCATCCTGTTGAGTGTCTGGGGCTACAGGCATGTGTCACTGTGCCAGGCTAATTGATTTTTATTTTTACTTTTGTATAGGCGTAGTCTGCCTGTGTTGCCCAGCCTTTTGTTGAGGTCCTGGCCTCTAGTGATCCTCCCACTTTGGCCTCTCAAAGTGCTGGAATTACAGATTTGGGCCACCATGCACAGCTGTACTTTCATGCTAAATATTATTTGATCACCTGCATGAGGCAGTTTAGCTCAGGTTTTTCCACTACAAAATTAGTATTTTTTCCCATTTTCATGATGTATTTTTGGGAAAAAGTCACTATGAACAGCACATATGTAGGAAGTAGGGAATTAGGCTCCATCTCCTTAGGAGCAGAAGTTCCATAAATAACATTGGTATTTCTTTAAACATTTTTATACATTCTTTTGGGTGTTCTGGATTAAATGCATTTTCCTGTATATTTTAGAATCTGCAGTCCAGTTATCACAAAAAAAGAAAAACACGAAAGCTAGAATTTTTGTAGGGATTGTATTGAATCTGCAGATACATTTGGAAAGTATAAGCATCTTGGTAAGTATCTAATAGTGTTCTCATCAATAAAAATCTAGGTTTTTTTTTTCATTTATTCAGGATTTCTTTAATACTTCAATATCATTTGTAATTTTCAGTGTGTGTGTGTGTGTGTGTGTGTGTGTGTGTACTTGTAGTTTTTTTTTTCTTTTTTGAGACAAGAGTCTTGCACTATTGCCCAGGCTGGAGTGCAATGGTATGATCTCAGCTCACTGCAACTTCCACCTCCCAGATTCTAGCAATTCTCCTGCCTCAGCCTCCTGAGTAGCTGGGATTACAGGTGCCTACCATCACGCCTGGCTAATTTTTTGTATTTTTTAGTAGAAACGGGGTTTCACTATTTTGGCCAGGCTGGTGTTGAACTCCTGACCTCGTGATCTGCCTGCCTCACCTTTAAACGTTAAATTTATTTCCAAATATATTTCCTTTTTGATGGCATGTTAAATGAAATTTTTTTTTTGGTTTCTTTATTTGATTAGGTTGTATTTTTGTATTAGTTTGTTTCCCCACTGCTGTAAAAATACTATATGGGACTGGGTAATTTATAAAGAAAAAAGGTTTAATTGACTCACAGTTCCACGTGGGTAGGGAGGTCTTAGGAAACTTAGAGTCATGGCGGAAGGGGAAGCAGGCACCTTATCACAAGGTCACGAGAAAGAGTGAAGAGGAAACTGCCAAACAGTTTGAACATCATCAGCTTCTTTGAGAACTCACTCACTACCCTGAGAACAGCATGGGGGAAACAATCCACATGATGCAGTCACCTCCCACTAAGCTCCTCCCCCAATACGAGGGGATTCCAATTCCAGATGGGATTCAGGTGGGGACACCTGATTGATTGGTCAAACCATATCAATTGTATAAGAGTGCAATTTTTTTTACATGAATCTTGCATTCTACAGGATTACTGAACTTTTTTTAATAGTTCCTATCTTATTTTAGTGGATTCGTTAGGATTTTCTATACATTAGATTATGTTACTGGCAAATAGAGATACTTTGATTTCTTCCTTCTCAATCTGGAAGTCTTAAATTTATTTGTCTAGGCTAGTTTTATCAATTAAATCCTCAAGCATAATGTTTAGTTAGTGGGAGTAGATAATCTTTTTGTGTTTATAATTTTGGGGAAATTACTGAGACTTTCTTGATACCATGTGTTATATGAGTTTTTCATAGATGCCATTTTTGTGTAAAGAACATTTCATTCTATGCAGAATTCATTTAGTGTTTTTACTGTGAGTGGATTTTGGATTTGTCAAGTGGTTATTCGGCATCCTTAGAGGTGATAATGAGACTTTCGTCGTGTTATATTGATACAATATATTACAATAATTCTTTTTATATGTTTTACTAAATTTGCAATCTTGAGTAAAGAAATACTCTGCGTAATGTATAATCCATTTCATAATCCTGATTTGTGTTGAAATTATATCCTTGAGGATTATTACCTGGGTATCCATAAAGTGTATTGATTTATATTTTTGCTTTTTTGGACTTTGTCTAGTTGTGGTATCAGAGTAAACTGTCCCATAAAATGCATTGTTTACTGATCTCTTCTCTATGGTTTCTATTTTCTTGGAGAACAGTTAGTGAGAAATTGCTATTGCTATTTTAAAGGTTTGGAGTAATTCACCAGTGAAGTCTTCTCAACCTGGGTAATCATGTGAACTTGGAAGATGATCCGTCCCCATCTCATCTTTCAGATGAAACCTCAGCCTTGGCCATCACCTACATCTGGATTTCTGATCCAGAGAAACTGTGAGTAATGTGTACGTGCTTTTGAGCCACTAAGCTACATGGTAATTGGCTATGCTGTAATACACAATAATACACTTCATGGTAAATGTGATGTTATCCTGAATTAGATCAAAATACAGAAAAGCCGGGCGTGGTGGCTCAAGCCTGTAATCCCAGCACTTTGGGAGGCCGAGACGGGCGGATCACGAGGTCAGGAGATCGAGACCATCCTGGCTAACGTGGTGAAACCCCGCCTCTACTAAAAATACAAAAAAAACTAGCCGGGCGAGGTGGCGGGCGCCTGTAGTCCCAGCTACTCGGGAGGCTGAGGCAGGAGAATGGCGTAAACCCGGGAGGCGGAGCTTGCAGTGAGCTGAGATCCGGCCACTGCACTCCAGTCCGGGAGATAGAGCGAGACTCTGCCTCAAAAAAAAAAAAAAACAAAAAACAAAATACAGAAAAAATGGCATTAGGTGAAAACCAGGTAAAATATGAAGACAGTCAGTACTTAAGTTCTATGTACCTTTATCAATTTTTGAGTTTTCACAGATATTCTATATTTATGTATGATGTTAATATTACAGAAAGTTGAAGGGTATATGAAACCTTATGTAAGATCTTAGCAATTTTCTATAAATCTAAAATTTTAAAATAAATAGAAGTGTAGACATGGCTCATATTTGAGATCAGGACTTGCTGTTAACTTAATTGAGCCTTTGTGGAACTTAAAACACATGGTACAAATGCAGTAACCTTATAAAACATAAATGATATGAGTTTCTATTTTATTCACTTTTTTTTTTGGAGACTGGAGTCTCACCCTGTCTATCCTGTCTACCCTGTCTCACAGGGTGGAGTACAGTGGCAGGATCTCTGCTCACTGTAACCTCCACCTCCTGGGTTCGAGTGATTCTCCTGCCTCAGCCTCCTTAGTAGCTGGGACTACAGGTGTGCGCCACCATGCCCAGCCAATTTTTTGTGTTTTTATTTTTATTTGAGACGGGGTTTCACCATGTTGGCCAGGCTGGCCTTGAACTCCTGACCTTGTGATCTGCCCACCTTGGCCTCCCAATGTGCAGGGACTACAGGTGTGAGACACCACACCCAGCCTATTCACTCTATTCTTCAGGGAAGATGAAAGTCCATTTTTTCCCCAAAGTATCCAAAAGTGCAGTTGAGCTATGTAACAAGTAGACAACACAGAAGATTGTATGGAAACCAGAGTGCGTCTACATGTGCAGTAACTAATCTTAAAATTATTTGCATGATCATCATCCATGTGATTAAAATGACCATGGGAAAGAAGAAAAGGGTAGAAATGCAACTTTCTTGATTTAAAAAATTTAACTGGATGGGTGTGGTGCTGTGGGCATGTAGTTGCAGCTGCTTGGGAGGTTGGGCTGGATGATCACTTGACATGAGGAATTTGAGGCTGTAATGTGCCATGCTTGTGCCTGTGAGTAGCCATTGCACTCCAGCCTGGGCAACATGGCTAGACCCAGTTTCTAAAATAATTAAATAAATATTAAATAAAAGAATACTTGGATTTAGAGTGCAAGTTACAGAGATCATTGCTTATAGTTAGAGCTGCAGTTATCTAGATACAGATTTTTCTATTTCTTTAGAGAGCTACCACTCCGGCACAGGCTTTCAAGTAATGCTTTGCCATTTTTATTTTCCTCTCAATGGATTTCTGGAAGTACAGTTGGTAAAATTATCTCCTAGCATGTGTTTCATTTTTATTTCTGTTTGCTATTGAGGTCTGTCTGGGTAGTGGCTATAACCTATATATAGCCTCGTCCAGTAGAACTCGCAGTTTGGTACTGAGTGTACCTTTCATGGGATGTTTATTCAAGCTGGTTGATGGCCTACAGCCTAATTATCCAACTTGAATTGAGGTATTTCTCTCACAGAGTGTACTTGTTTTTACTGGAAGACATCCTTGTAGCTCCTGTCTGACCTGTGTCTTATTTCTAACAAGAATAGCCACTCTAGGAGAGTGCTGTGTGGGAAAAAAAGTGAGGTCCGCATGTGTTTGTAAAGCGAAACACAGAGGAGGCAACTCAACAAAAGGTGTATAATGGCGCTAGTAATGTATTATTACTAACCAGTCAAAGAGAGGAGGGCAGCATTCCCTGAAGCAGCAATAGGAAGGGAAGAGCTCTCCGGGACACACACAAACAGCATGGGTGTTGGGGGAGCAACTACAGAACACAGGGTAATGGGCCATTAGGCTGAAGCCTTTGTGGGTGTATCTGTCAGTTTTTTTCTAGACAGACAGAACAAATAGATGGTAGGTAGGTAGGTAGGTTAGATACTTCGATAGATCAATACATAGATAGATAGTTGATAGCAAGATAATAGTTAGAATAGAGGCATTTTTGTTTGGGGATTTGCTCATGCGATTATAGAGGCTGAGAATTCCCAGGACAGCCATCTGTAAGTTTAAGACCGTAGGATGTTATAGCCTGACTGTAAGCCTGAGATCTTCAGAACCTGGAGAACCCTTACTGTAATTCTCAGTTTAGGACCAAAGGCCTGAGAATCCACAGGTTTCCCTTTTAAAAGTCCTGGAGTTTCAAGGTCAGAGAATTCAGAGTTCTGTCAAGGACAGGAAAAGAAGTGTACCTGCCGAAGTGGGGGGGCGGGGGGCGGGCGACAGAACTGGTTTTCTACTTTTACTTTTGGTTATACTAGGTCCTCAAGGAGATTGTATGGTGCCTGCTTCCATTGTGGGTGTATTTTCCTCACTAAATTCCTTCACTCACAAAACAATCTCCTCTGGAAATACCCTGGCAGACACACACAGAAGTAATGCTTTATCAGTTCTCTGGGTATTCTTTAATCTACATTAAATAACCATGAAAATCCCATCACCTTTCTACCTAGCACCCATATGTATCATCTTAAGCAATACTAATCTGCAAATACAGACGGTAATAAGGCAGCATGATGCAATTATTCTGTATACAATCAAAACATACTAATCTTTTTTTAGAGTAGTAAAGGTTTGTGGGTGATGTTTACTATTCTTTTGATATCCCGTAATTTCAATACAAATATGTTGAATTACTAATACTTAACTGCTAGTATCAGATCAATGCATTATTGGGTTATGTGATAAAAGAAGAAGAGAAGGATGAAAACAAAGTTATTTGCCTAATATATGTATATAAACATGCAAAAGTATTCTTAACAAAGTAGATAGGACATATTAGTGACAATTTTAATGCTTGTTTCTGTAACTGTTCACCTGGTCCCAACTGCTATTTATAACTTCCTTCCACTGCTCCCCATTCTGTATTCTCTTTGTGTTCAGCAGGCTCCTCAGCTGGTCTGAGATCTTTACCTGGCAGGGGTGATGCAAAGCTTCATTCCTGAAAGATCTGGACCATTTGTACTGTTGCCGGGAATGATTGTAGTTTTCCATTGAACTTAATAACAGGGCATAGTAATGCTAAGAGACTTGGTTTTAGTCCATTTTCTGTTACTTACAACAGAATACCTGGAACTGAGTAGTTGATAAAGAAGACACATATATTTCTTACACTTACGGAGGCTGAAAATTCCAAGGTTTAGGGGCCACATGTACCACATGGTCCTGTTGCTTCTTGGGACTCTCCAAAGAGTCCTGAAGCCAAGCAGGGTATCATATGGCAATGGAGTAGAGCTTGCTGCCGTGGAAGATCCGGTCTCCCCTCTTACAAGCTATCAGTTCTTCTCCCATAATAACCCATTAATCTAAAACTCATTAGTATATTAATCCATGAATGGATTAACTTAATCACAGGGACAAACTCTTCATGATCCAGTCATCTTTTAAGGGCCTCACATGTCAATACTGCCACATTAGGAATGAAATTTAAACATGAGTTTGTGAGGAGAGCCCTCCACCTCTGACTTTCTAAAAATCATACCCTGTCACTTACAAAAAATGTATTCCGTTTCTGTAGTTCAAAGGCTTAAGTTGTTCCAGCACCAACAGAAAGTTCCAAAATCCAAAGTCTCATCTGTCAGCCTAAGAAATCAAAACAAGTTATCTTCATACAAAATTCAGTGATTAGATTGTTAAGGCCCAATGGATTCATCTTGGCTGCTGCCCAGGTAGAGCCACTTGACCAAGACGGGGGAATTGCTGTACAGAGAAAGTTTAATACATGTGGAGCTGGCTAAAGGGGAGACTGGAGTTTTCTTACTAATCAAAACAGCCTCCCCAAATATTAAGATGCTGGGGTTTTTATAGATAGTTTGGCATGCAAGGGGCTAGGGAAAGGGGAATGCTGATTGGTGGGTGTCAGGGATAAAATCTGAGGAAGTCAAAGTGGTCATCTTGTTCTGACTCAGTTCCTGGATGGAGGCCACGTGTCCAGATGAGCCGGTTTACTGGTTTGGGTGGCACCTGCTGATCCATCAGAATGCAAGATCGGAAAAATATGTCAAACACTAATCTAGGTTTTACAATAGTAATGCTCTTTATGGGAGCAACTGGGGACGTTAGTAATATTGTGGCCTCGGGATATATGACTCCTGAGCCACACTTTATAACCCCATGGTTAATTTGTTAGTTTTACAAAGGCAATATGGTCCCCAAGCAGTCAGCGGTTTTGTTTCAGGAAAGAACTGTTACTGTATTTGTTTCAAAGTTAAGCTATAAAATAAATTCCTCCCAAAGTTAGTTAGACTTTTGCCCAGGATTGAACAAGGACAACTTGGAGGTTAAAGGCAAGATGCAGTCACTTAGGTCATATCTCTCTCTCTGTCACAATTTTGTCAGTGTTGCAGTTTTTACAAAGGTGATTTCAATTCTCTGTTGGGGGTTTTACTGCACATTATTCTTAAGGTGTGAGACAGGCAGTTGGGAAAAGGCTGAAGACCACTCTAACTTCTTTCTACCAACTGGTCTTGTACTTGGGATAGGGTTTGGCCCCAGGGTATATGGAATAATACTGCTTTGCAGCTGTCTGCATGTATCCACAGGTGCCTCGCTGGGGTTCGTTGGCTTGCATGACAAAGATGTTAGTACTGTCATCCACAATTTTAGTACAGCACTTAAATGAACAGCAAACTGTGGGACGATGAGTCCTAATATAAGAAGAAGTCCTAGCTTTAGAAGTTCTTATATAATTCATCTAAATTGCTGAAGGATTCAGGGGAATAGCCCCAAGAACCAGTCAGACATGGGGTCAGTAGTCAAGAGAGATTTGAGTCATAAGTTGTTAGAAAGACAAATTGGAATAAATAGGAAAGAGCAAATTTATATATACCGTTCCACATCTTCCTAGTTAATTTCCTAGTCCTGCAAATAGATTCATTCAGTTAAATATTTATGTTTTATTTTAGAAAGTAGAATTTGCAGATGGACTAGGCCTGTATTTGTGATGAAGGCAGAAAAATTTTTAATGACAGGCATTTGAACAGAAATAGAAAAAAACTACAAAGGTTAATGTTGGGCACAGTGTATTCACATAATAAACTCAAGTATTTTTAAAGTAATGGCAATCTGACATGTTTTCTCACCTGTATCGCAAGAGATAAGCATCTGCATGCAGGGCTTCAGGAAAGAGGTACTAACAATTTCATTGAGTCCAGATTAGTAAAAATGGAAGAAAAATTAGAAAGTGTTAGTTTGGGGATATTTGGCTCTGAAAGAGTTGAGGATTCAGCCCAAAGTGCAGAAAATAGTAAAAAGCTCAAAAACAGTGGGCAAGACTAGAATCTTAACAGCAAGTGTGCTGTAGTATTTTCCTGAAACATAATTTTCCTTGTTCTACTTCTCATTTTTATTAAAGACACATTGTAGTAGGACACATTTATTTACAAAATAAGTTTTGGCATTATTATACTTAACCTTATTATTTGCATAAAGTGAAGCAAGAATAATTATTGGCCATATTAGCTCTTTCTAAATTGGCTTTGCTGGAACTTTGTTCCTTAAGGAATCTTAGATTAGACTTTTTTAAAAGCCTTGAGTCCACCCATGGATTTATCTGTGCCTGAAAATATGTATGTGGATTGGGTGAATTCCTCTCTTCTTGACATCCCAAGATAACATGGGAATTCTAGACCTGTCAGAAAGTAACATTTTTCCCTACCTCTGATCAGGAACCCCGTACAAAGACTGCGCAGATGAGGTATGAGGCCAGTTTCCCCCCAGGGTTTTCATCATCTCTGTTAGTCAGTTTGGATTCCTTAAGGCAGTCTGTTTATGTGTGAAAGTATGTCATTCCACTGGTAAAATAAGTACATGTTTGTAAAATAACCAATGTATCCAGTTGTTTCCTGTTATAAAAGAAAACAGATTCTGAAGTGTAAATAACGAATTACCTGTAAGTTTAAAAAACCTAAATAATTTTCAAATTCTGGAGAAATCAGGTACAGAAAAAGAAATAACGCCTCAAATTTTACTCACAGGAGTATACTTTACTTAATTGTTAAAAGCTGGAAACAAAACTCAATTGTTAAAAGCTCAGCTGACACTGAAAACCAACAAAAAGGTTCTCCAAACAAAAACACTTCCTTGACACTGAAAAACAACAACAAAAGGATCAGCAACATTTTTTTGGACAGAGTCTCACTCTGCCTCCAGGCTGGAGTGCGGTGGCACCATCTTGGCTCACTGCAGTCTCTGCCTTCCGGGTTCAAGCAATTCTCCTGCCTCAGTCTCTCGAATAGCTGGGATTACAGGCATGCCCCACCACACCCAGCTATTTTTTTTTTTTTTTTTTTTGGAGAGACGGGGTTTTACCATGTTTTCCAGGTGGTCTCGATCTGCTGACCTGGTGATCTGCCTGCCTCAGCCCCCAAAGTGCTGTGATTACAGGCATGAGCCACCCCACCAAGCTGGATCAACAACATTTTAAGCAACAAATCATAAAAGGATGACTTTGGTCTCCTATTTGTTCAGTCCATGTAATTAACTCTTGTACTGCCTGACACTGGGCCAGTAGTCCTCATGAAAAATATCAGCTATCTATGAAAGTATGTTTTTTCTGTTTCACTGACACAGTCTCTATCAGAAACCTGTATTCAAGAGAACCTTTCATAAAGCAAATCACTTTTTGAAAAGGATCAAAGTAATACAACAATTATCTGTGGATGACAAACATTTCAGGACAGCCATTGATTTTTAATTTCACTTTTACTTTTTTTTTGAGACAGCATCTTGCTTAGTTACCCAGGCTGGAATGCAGGGACACAATCATGGCTCACTGCAGCCTCAAATTCCTGGAATCAAGCAGTCCTCACACTTTTAGTCCTCAGAGTAGCTGGGACCACATGCAAGTGCCACCACACTCAACTAATTTTTGTTTTGTTTTGTTTTGTTTTGTTTTTGAAACAAGAGTTTTGCTCTTGTTGCCCAGGCTGGAGTGTATTGGTGCGATCTCGGCTCACCGTATCCTCCACCTCCCGGGTTCGAGTAATTCTCCTGCCTCAACCTCCCAGGTAGCTGGGATTACAGGCATGCACCACCACACCTAGCTAATTTTTTGTATTTTTAGTAGACCCGGGGTTTCTCCATGTTGGCCAAGCTGGTCTCAAACTGCTGACCTCAGGTGATCCACCTGCTTCAGCCCCCGCAAAGTGCTGGAATTACAAGCATGAGCCACCACGCCTGGCGACACCCAGCTAATTTTTATACTTATTTGTAGAGACGAGGTCTTACTATTTTTCTGAGGCTGGTCTCAAACTCCTGGGCTCAGGGAATCCTCCATACATGGCCTCCAGAGTGCTGGGTTTATAGGCATGAGCCACCACGCCTGATGAGGACAGCCATTGTTAAAGACACAGTCAACAAGAAAATCTGGTCATCTCGGTGGTACAGAATAATTTAACATAATCATAATTATTACGAATACAATGAAACATATGAGAATTATAGGAATCATATAATTTTGAAATACTTATGTAAACATAATTCAAAGAAAATTAAACACCATTTTGTATTTGATAACAATGTTTTCTGTATGGTTAATATACCAAATAAGGCAAATACATCTTTTGAACTTCAGGGGACCCAATACTTAAAAGGTTAATTAGGTAGAAAAAAAAAGACTTAATTTATCATTTGATTTTTCAAAGTTTTTCAAATATTAAAGGTTTAAAACACTTTATATCACAAAATGGAATCCCAGATAACCACACATCATTTATTTAGAAAATGATAACTCGGCTGGGCGCAGTGGCTCACGCCTGTAATCCCAGCACTTCGGGAGGCCTAGACGGGCAGATCACGAGGTCAGGAGATCAAGACCATCCTGGCTAACACGGGGAAACTCCGTCTCTACTAAAAATTACCAAAAAAACTAGCCGGGCGAGGTAGCGGGCGCCTGTAGTCCCAGCTACTCCGGAGGTTGAGGCAGGAGAATGGCGTAAACCCGGGAGGCGGAGCTTACAGTGAGCTGAGATCCGGCCACTGCACTCCAGCCCGGGCGACAGAGCGAGACTCCGTCTCAAAAAAAAAAAAAAAAAGAAAATGATAACTCAATTTCAAAAAGGCAAAAATCTTCTACTCACTGATAGAAAGGGGAGACTCATCTCTCCAAACAAGACCCAATAAAGGTAGCATGAGACTGACCACATCTGTCTCTTCTCTCTCGCTGTTTTTCAGTTTATTTAAAAGGCAAACAAAAATATTTCATTATTATCCTTCAATATTATACAAAAGTCTTGGTCAAAGATAAAAAAACAAATTTTACCTTTGCATTCATGTAGCGGGAAAGTCAGAGAACCGGAGAGACCAAAGGGGTTCAGGAGGGTTTATTTAAGGTGTACACTGGCTCAGTGGACTTGCATCCAGAAAGTCTGAGCATCAGAGAAAGCACATGCCTTTTATGCATCTTGGGGCAGGAAAAATGTGAAGCGGGAAGCAGGTTTACAGAAGTGAGAACAAAAGCAGTTAATCATCTTGTGACATGTGTTAACATCTTGGGAAAAAACATGTTTTGCAGCTTGTGCTTATCTTGTGGCCTTGCAGCTGTACAGCTAGAAACACAGGAACTTACAAAATATGCAGAGGGTAGATACAGTTAGTGTTTCACAGAAGGGCAATCAATATTCTTTCTTAACTCCATTTTTGGGATGAGAGGTTACCTATAGACCTCTCAGCCCAGGCTTAGACAGCATTCTCTGGAAGAAACTGCTATTATGTCATTACTATTTCATTTTTACGATTTCTACTCTTATTCTCTCTGCTTCATTAGTGTACTATTAATGTTAAACCCAATTTTTATATAAAACCTTATAAACACATCTACCCAATCTGAATCAGTTTGATTATACAGTAAGAGTTTCATAAATATTTTATGACGTTTTACAATTGTATACTAAAGAGCAGATTAATGCTCCATGAAAACTCCATTTATCACACACAGGGCTGCAGTCTCTGGGCCTATATCAGTGTCCATTTTATTTTAATGTTTATTTGTAGAAAAACTAAGTAGTCCCCTTCAAATTTTGGCAGCTTGTTCATACACAGAGCTTTGTTTACAAGTTCAGTCTTTTATAAACCTTTTATAATTTGCTTAAACCTTCAGTGTTATCTTTTTTTTTTTTTAACTTGAGGCAGTTTTTTAAAATCCTCTAAATTTGACAAAATTATTTTAACATTTTTGTGTCTTTGTGTAATTTTTTACCAAGACGCATTTAATAATTTTATATACGTTTCATGTAAATACTTTTTCAGTAGTCTCAATTATTTGTATTACAATGTAGAGTCTTAACAACTTACTTTCAGTGAGCGCGATGTTAATCTTGTACCAGGTGCAGAGCCTAGGACACAGGATAGAACTGTAGATAATACCTGACCCTTTCCAGCATAGTTACAGGGCATAGGTAACTCAACAGGTCCTCCCCAGTCCTTACCTAGAAGCTAATGCCTCTAATGCAGGCAGGTTATAGGCAGTTATGAAAAGTCTGAGAAGCAGTTTGTAACCTTAAATCATTTGGCAAAGATGGTATCTGACCTGCCTAAGTTACAGCGAATATTTAAATACTGAAGACATTTTTATTTTACCGATAATCTATAAAACTGTCTTTCTTATTCAAAGATTATTAGAGTCATGTGAACTAAAAGGCAAAGTAGTTAATTTTTCCGATAAAATATTTAAGTGCATTATATAGACATGCCAATTCGTTAGAGCTCCTTTAAATATTTTGTTAGTGAAATACTGTACTTATGAAGCATATCAATAAACAGACATAGAGAAGCCGTGACTTTATTAAGTGTTCTTTCAGACTGGCCGCCTGACACGAATCAAAAAATTCTGAGCCTCCATATGTGGGAGAAAAAGGGACAGTACTCTCTTTTACAAAGTCAAGTTCTCAAGGACAAAGAACAAGAGAAGAGAAAAATGTCACTTTTTTTTCAGGAACCTGCAGCAAAGTTCGTATGAGTCTGCAGGGCCAGCTCAAACATCAAGCTTTTAGGGGTCTTAGGCCTACATTCTATTCTGTGGTACTCCTGTCTCTGACAGATTGACAACAGAAAAAGTTCAAAAAGCTTAGTCACACAGATCTTTTTTTCCTTCTACTCCAGACTTGCAGAGGAGACAAACAGTGACTTTTACAATTCATTCAACTGGTTTTGCAAAGAGAGCGCTTGGCTGGTGAGAAATTTTTACTTTTTTGCCAGCTTGCCAGTTTTCCAAGTTCCCTTTTTCTGCAGCTTCCAGGAGAATGGAGCAACTTTTGATGACCCTGTTTTCTGTACTATATCTGTTGGAGCCAAGCGGTGTTACAAAATTTTGCAAGATGCCACCCAGTGGGCTGCAATGGGAACCAAATAAACACTTCTCATTTTAGCCAGAACAAAATACATGTGACAAAATACAGATACTCGTCACCCCACTCACCACCAAAGTATTCATTTGACAAAGCTTTAACTTGTTGCCATTGGCCCCTGTCATCTTTGATCCATTCAAGGCAGGGAGAGATGACCTCTGAAAAGTAGTTTCAGTGGGTGCTGCCCAGGTAACATGGAAGGGTGAATGGTCACCCTTAGTTAGATCTGTTCAGCTCCTCCTAACAGTTTTTTAAGGCTCACTGTAAAGACGAATGATCAGACGAACTAGGAAAGCCTGCAGTAATTCCATCAGCAATTTCTTCAGAGATCTCCATACATGCAGACTCACTCGATGAAATATAGAAGGCCTTTCAAACCGAAATTTTGGATCAAATTCAAACCAGAAGAGTATTCCTCCAAACGTGTCCCCTATTCCCTTCCAATTGGAGATAAATCTCCTCAAACCAAGACTCTTACTACAATTCAGGGACAGACAGGCAGACCCCATGATGGGTCTACAGTACCTTTGAGGCCAACAGAGCATCTTCCTACAGTCTTGGGAGAGCTGGACAGTTCCCACGATAGAGCTGCAGTGCACTGTCCAGATCAGGAGAAGTGCAACACTCACCAAACTAGAATAACGTTTGTCATCCAGGAATTACTTCTCTATTCCAATTAGATCCATACACTGTGGATAAGTAGCACCCCGCTGGTAGGTACCGTGCCAGAGACAGCCTTTATTTGAAGAGAACTAGGCAGAGAATTGGGCTGTTCTCTGGATCTGCCACTAGTGAGAGGATGTTACACACAAGGGGTACACCCCTACGAGCTCCTAAATTTGCCATGGCCTGATGGGTTCATCTTGGCTCATGCTGAGATGGAGCCAATTTATCAAGAGAGGGGGAATTGCTATTAAGAGTTTAATACTTGTAGAGCCAGGTAAGGAAAAGACAAGAATTACATTATTACTCAAAACAAGCTCCCCCCCAAAATCTGAGGTTAGGATTTTTTTTTTTTTTTTTTAGATAATTTGGCGTGCGGGAGCGTGGAGATTGGGGAATTTTGATTATTTGGGTCAGAGAAGAAATTACAGAACGCAGAAGCTGTCCTCTTGCATTGACTCAGTTCCTGGGTGGGGGCTACAAGTCCAGATGAGTCAGGTTACTGTTTGGGGAAGCACCAGCTTTCCCAATACAGGGTCTGAAAAATCCCTCAAAAACTAATCTTAGGTTTTACTGTATTAATAGGTTATCTATAGGAGCAGCTGGGGAGGTTAATTATCTTGTGGCCTTTGGCTTTATGACTCCTGAGTCATACTTTCTAATCTTGTGGTTATTTTGTTGTGTTTGCAGGGGTGGTCTAGTCCCTAAACAATGAGGGGATTTATTTCAGGGAGCTTCTCTTGTCATCCTTGTTTCAAAGTTAAGCTAGAAACTAAATTCCTCCCAAAGTTAGTTTGGCCTTTGCCCAGGAATGAAGAAGGGCAGCTTAGAGGTTAAAGGCAAGATGGAGTCACTTAGGTCATATCTCTTTAACTGTCATAATTTTCTCACTGTTAGCATTTTTTGCAAAGGCAGTTTCAGGATAAGCATAATGTATACATTCCCTTTCTAAAAGAGAGAAATGGGCAAAAAGAAAGAAAGCAACAGTCCTAAAGCAAATTCAAAATCCAGCAGGGCAACGATGACATCCTAAAGCTGGGGAATATTTTTTTGACTCTGTCTTTGACTCCTGAACACTGGGGTAAAGGTTGGACTCACAGGCCCTCAGGTACTATCACTGCTATGGCTTTGCTTGGTACGTTCTCTGTGGGTGCTTGTACATGTTGCAGTCAGGTGGATGAAGTTTTCCTGGGCAGACATTGCATGCTGTAGGTAACTGCACATTTCTGGGGGGTCCTGGTAGTGGTACCACTTCCTCAACTCCGCTAGGCATTACCCATGTGGAACTCTCTGCAGTGACTTCAGTGCTGTGGCTTCACTTGGCATTGCCCTGGCGGGGACTCCTTGCAGCAGCTCTAACCCCACGTTTGTGTTTGGCATCCCTCTGTTTGGGGCCCTCTGCAGTGGATCTGGCCCTGTGACAAGTGTCTTTTTGAACTCCCAGGCTTTCAGAGAAATCATTTGAAATGTGTAGAGACCGCCAAGCCTGTACATGTCTTCATTTCTGAAAGCCTACGTTACTGGCACCACATGGACACCTTCAAGGTTTAGGGCTTGTACCTCCCAGAGCTCTGGGACATAAACTCTGCCTGGGTTTATGGTAAGCGTCTGGAATGAGCAGAGCAGCATCCTAACATGGTGCAGGGCAGTGGCCCAAGCTGTCCGCAGAATCCACCCTGTCCGCTTAGACCTCTGGGCCAGCAGTGGATGAGGCAGCCTGGAAGGTTACTGGAATGGTTGTAGGGCCTTTTTCCCGTTGTCTTGACTATTAACAACTGGCTGTGCTTTAGCCATTGTAATTTCTGGCAAGCTATGGCTCTGCGACATCCTTGGATTTTTCTCCTGAAAATGCTCTTTCGTTCTCTACCACATGGCTAGGCTGCAAATTTTTAGAATTTTTCTCTTTGTGTGTGTGTGTGTGTATGTGTGTTTCCTCTAGCAGTTCACCGTAAGCAGTTAGAGGTAGCCACACACACAGCTTAGAAGTAACATTAACACTTTGTGGCTTAGAAATTCCTTCTGCCAGATTACATAGCTCTTCAGTCAGAAGTCAGTGTCTTTACAAAGCCCTTGGCATGGACCCACTTCAGCGAATTATTTGCCAATTTTTAACAGAGATGTTCTTTAGTTTCCGATACCGTTTTTCCTTAGTTGTGATATAACTCTGATGAGTGGAGGAACACTAGGGTTCTTCTCATGCCGAATTAGGTAAGACGACACGGGCACACGTGGAGTGGTTTTAAGGGGTGGAGAGTTTAATAGGCAAGAAGGGAGAAGAAAGAAAGAAGACTGAGGGAGGGTGGCTCCAAATCCAAGAGAAGAGACCCCATGTGCCATGGAAAAGTGGCTGCTTTATGTGGGTAGGCTGGAGGAGGTGGTGTCTGATTTGCATAGGGCTCCGGATTGCTTTGACCAGGTAAGTCACTCAGATAGCCCTCAAAAAAACTGGCCCTCCCACCCTAGCCTTTTAATATACAAATGCAGGGCACCATGATGTTCGGCACACGTGGGGATGTGTGGGGGTGGCCATGTTGCCAGGCACATGTGGGGGCAAAGAAGAAGAGGGTGGGAATCACCATCTTTGGGTAGACCCAGTTTCTAATGGCTGGCATTTGCATATCAAAGGTTCCAGGCCTGACTGTGTAAGAGCCAGGGTTTTCCTGCTAGACAAGAAACTTTTTTGGAGCTGCTTTAAAAGACACAAAACTTTCCAAGGACCCCTTTTCCTCTGTATTTGCTTAATAACCCATACAACATTTGCATCTGAAACCTTATCACAATATCCTTTAGTCTCCATATTTTTATCAGCAGTCTGGTCAAATCTCTTCATCAATCTCTAAGGACTCCCATATATTTCCCAGTCTTCTTGTCTTCTGAATCCTCACAAAAACACAGGCATTTTCTCGTCTGCCCCTCAAAGTTCTTTTAGCCTCTGCCCATAACCCAGTTTGAAAGCAACTTTCACATTTTTAGATACTCAGTTTCAGCAGCAACCTATTTTTTATTACCAATTTTCTTATTAGTCCCTTTTTTCTTGCTTATAACAGGATACAAAATACTGGGTCATTTATAAAGAAAATAAATGTATTTCTTATGATAATATGCTGATAATTTATATCAGCTGATAAGTCCGAGGCTGAGGGGCCACATCTGGTGAGAGCCTCTTGCTGGTAGGGACTCTCTAAAGAATCCTCATGACACGCAGGGTATCAGCTGGTTAGGAGGCTGTTAGAAACAAGTGTTTGGTGTTGCTAAGAAAAACCAGCACTTAGAAAAGTTCTCAGCAAGGCACATTTACTTCTGCAGAAGAGTGCTGCCTGTGTCCGTCCAATAGCAAGAGCACACCAAGTGGGGTAGGGCAGGGGTTTTCATCCCTAAGGCAAGCTCTGTTTCTGTGTCCTTCCCCCATTGGCTGGAGTCGGACTACACAGTCTAAGCTAACCCGATTGGCTACTGTTGGAAATTGAATGTGGTTAATTAAGCAGGAAGGGAGAGGCTGTTCGTTGCTAAGGTGGGAAGGGTTGTTTACAGAACAAATACAAGGCATGTCTGGGCACAGTGAAGGGTTGTTTACAGAGTAATAGTTTTGCTAGTTAAAGATGAAGCAGAGAACCATGCTTGTTACAGATCAAGCAGAAAAGGCTGTATACAGAGTCAGAAAGAACAAGGAAGCTTTGAAGAGGAATTTATTATTTCTGGCAGGGCTGAGCATGCTAATGCAAGTCTCTCTTTCTCTAACAAAGCCACCAATGGCCCTCACATGATAACCTGTTAATTTATGAATCCATGAATGAATGGATTCATCCTTGCAGGCAGATCAGTCATGATTGATTCAAACACCTCTTAAAGGCCATGCCTCTGAATACTGCCGCACTGTGGATTACATTTCAAAATGAATTTGGTAGGGGACACATATTTCAAACACAGAAGACACAAGGAGATCTCCTGTATTCCAGATATACTCTTCCTCCATTGTGGAGTACTTGTCCAATTTCCCCTGGTAATCTGGATCAGTTACCCCAAACAACAGTGCAACCTCCCTTAGTTGGTTCAAGGACCTGAAGATTTGAAAGTGGCTAGGTGGGCCATTCTCATTATAATCTATTGATTTCCGAACTACGTGTAAATTCTCGTTTGGGGAGAAACAGCACCATAAATGGATGCTGATTTCACAGGACGTGTAGCCTTCTAGAGAGCCTTGCAACAGTCTCCTGAAGTACTGTCACCTAGCAAGTGCTGGAACTGAGGCCTCCAAAGGACGTTCTGTAATTTTACCAAGACAGTTGCTGCAGGATTACAGACGACATGGTAAACTCATTGAAGCTTCTGAGCATGAACTCACTTCTGCCCCTCTTTGTCTGTGAAGTGAGGTCCTTGTTCAGAAGCGATGCTGTGTGAAATACCGTGATGGTAGATAAGGTATTCTGTATGTCCATGGATGGTAGTTTTCGCAGAATAATTAACGTTCAAGGCAGCATAATTTATGGAAAGAGTAACTATCTTACTATTCAAGGAAGGACAAAATGCTGCTGCTTCCTTGATGAAAGCTGCCCAAGGTAATCAACCTACCGCCAGGGAGTTGCCAGGTCATCCTGGGGAATGGAGCCATGTGAGGGGCTTAGTGGGTGTTTCTGCTGCTGACACTTTGAGCACTCAGATGGGGCTGTAACCTGGTTGGCCATGGTGAGTGGAATTCCAGGTTGCTGTGTGCATGCATAATCTCAGTCCCTACCACTGTGGCTGCTTTATTCATGAGCCCAGTGACTGACGACACAGGTGGCTGGGGACAGAAGCTGACTAATGTCACAGAATGCGTTATCCCAGCCACTGAATGGTTAAGAGTCCTCCTCTGCTGAGGTGACCATCCATTGCTGAGCATCCACATAGGACACAAATGTTTTAAATTTTTGGCCACTCAGATAGGTCTATTCCTGTATCACTCCTGCAAATTTCTTTGTCACCCGTTTTTTAATCATATATTTTTAAAGACCTTGACCATCTGGCTTAACCATTGGCTATAACCCTTGGATCATTGTATAATTACACATCTCACCAGGTTTTCTTCTAAGCAAAGTGCACAACTATATGCCCTCCTTAACATTCTGCTGATTGAGATCTCCCTTTTCTACTCGACTTCAGTGGTGGCCCAGATAGGGACTGTAGTGCCACAGCTGTACAGTTTTGAGTGATGCTTGCATATTGTGTAGAACTATCAGTAAGTGAGGCTCCAGTCTTCTCTTTCTGTTTCAACTGGTTGTAGTTCAGGCCATGATACAGGCGTCTAGAGAGAAGGTGGTGTAATGGGAGTGGAGACCGTGGGCATTTGGACGCTTCATGTAACTTATTTGTGCCTCCTGGGTGGGCCTTCTTGGGCCCAATCATGCATATACTACTCTCACGTGATGATGGTGTTCTGCACATCCAACTTTATGTCTTGGTATGACAGACAATGCCCAGTTCGTAATGGGCAGCTGAGGCTGCCTGGTAACTTAATGGCCCACAGTCATGCATTTCATTTTTGTTAAGACTCAGTGACAAGCCAAGAGCTGCTGATGAAAATAATAGTAGTTATCTGCACATGATGGCCGGACCTTGCTGCAAAATCTGAAGGGCCTCCTCTGAATTCACCTGTAGGTATCACTGGTAAACTGAGCTCTTTCCTCACTTTCATTCAGTTGTACAGAAAGAACATTTAATTGAAGAAGACACTTAGGTTTTATCTGATGGCCAGAGACTGGAGGAGGTAAGCTCTTTCTTTAAATGCATGAACAAAAGGCGTGGGGTTCTTAAGGACTAGCTGTGGGGGAATGAAAGGAATATTAGCATGTGTGGGGTGGGACTCCAGACGTGCAGGCTCAATTTGTAAACATATGTCTTCATACATCACATGTGCACAGAATAGCAGAGATACTCTTTTGCAGGTGGGAATTTTAGCATTATAATGATATGTTAATGACCTGAAGGTAACTTCAGGTCACATGTTCGGACTGCTTCAGTTTCACATCTTTCTCTGGTATCTGGTCAGGGATCGGGATGCTCTGGCACCATCCTCGGCCATCTGGTTTTCTTCAGCAGCTTTGCCTAGACCATCCTGATTAACATGGTGAAACCCCGTCTCTACTAAAAATACAAAAAAACTAGCCTGGCGAGGTGGCGGGTGCCTGTAGTCCCAGCTACTCCAGAGGCTGAGGCAGGAGAATGTGTGTAAACCCGGGAGGCGGAGCTTGCAGTGAGCTGAGGTCCGGCCACTGCACCCCAGCCCGGGCGACAGAGCGAGACTCCGCCTCAAAAAAATAAATAAATAAGGGACTTAAGAAAAACAGTAGGAAAAAGGAACATTCCCAGTTATTTCATCAGGGGTGTCCTAGATGACCTCTGTTTGTTTTCTCCTCATTCTTGAGGGCTGCTGAGGGGCAGGGGTCCAACTTTTGGAACTACTTCCTGATGTTTCTGGGTGGTGTCACTTGATAAATTAGAGGAGCAAAACCTTTCCCTTGCTATTCTGAGGTAGATCTGATTGTCTCTAGGCTGCAGCCCCAATCGCTCGTATCCCTGGGTGATTACCATCTGCAGCTTGATTGCTTCCAGTCTCATTCTTAACCTGATTACTGGGGTCAAAAATTAATAAAAACAGGATCATTACCAGTAGGCCAAGGAGGGGAGGAACAAGTGTGATTGAACAGGCCACTCTTTATTGCACTCCAGATGTCCTTAGAGCTGCTCTTGGTCACCACGAAGGAGTGACACCATTCTTCTTGTTTGAATGTTTGCTTTATTTTAACTTCTATCTCCATAGAGGGTTTAACCCAGGTGCAGCAGGTGGTATTGGTGATCACACATACTCCTCTTTATTTTGCTAGGAGATAGTCTAAGGCTAACTGATTGTCCAGCACTACATTGTCTAACCAGTTGAAAAAAGGTTGTATATTTTGAATACCCTTTCTGGTATTACCTGCTAGATTTTTTGTTTGGGTTATATTTATTTGGGTATCCTCATGGTAGGTACAGTGCTGCTCCCCACTCAAGGGTCAACCAATTGTACAGCAAGTCCCAAGCCAGCCTGGAGCAGCCCAAGACTCATCTTTGGCCTACTGTAATGGCAGGTTGTATTATGAATGGTTATCTCGCTGTATTTCATAACACCTGTTGTGCATTGTTTTGTGTGTATTTCATTATCTACGGAAGGGTGATCTACCACTAGCAATGGGGAGGAAAAGGTAGCAGCAGAGGAGCTGTTAGGGAGGTGGTGGTGGGGAGAGCCACAAGTGAACACATACCTTGGGGATGCACAAACCCTTATGGGAACGGAAAGTTTAGCCAGTAAAGTAATTGAGAGCCTCAAGGGGGAGGGGAAGTCTTCTGACAATAAAAGAGGGCCCTCTTTGAGTTCAGGTGAAATTTATATTTCTTATTGGAGCTGGAAATATTGCTGGAGGAGGGGTGCATAGTAGAGTCAACAATATTTTTGATTTCCTGAAGTGGGTGCTAGACTACAAAAGCTGTTGATTTTAGGAGCAGGATCCATGCAACCCCTATACTGAGAATTTCTCAGGTAGACAGCAACAGGTGTGGGTAGTTAGATTTGCATGGCAGCTTTGTGAGGTTGAAACCACCTTCCCGAAGGTCCACACTGGGCTCTGTTTCCTGAGTCTTGGGGTGCCTATGGCTTATATAGCATTCAGACAGATTGTTCCCGCTGGATGTGGAATATGGGAAAATTGGACTGTTGTGTTGGTGTCCCAGAAACCCTTGGATGCTGAGGACTAAAAGGACCAAGTCATGTAAGAAAAAAGTGAGAGTAAATTTTTACTTATCTAGCTTAGGTATTCTGAAGTGGCTAAGAGATGAGGAGGGAGAGGGCAGATAGTTCAAGGAAACACCATGGGACTATCAGGGAGTCCTGAAGGTGTATAGTTACGGTATCTGTAATTTTCTATCAAGATACCAGGAGGGCCACAAGTCAGGAATACAGTGATCAAGATGATCTGGAATAAAAGGAAACAGATCCCCAAGCCAGAGGCCAGCTTTGAGGACGACAGGACAAGCCCTAATGCAATCAGACAGCCCAAAAGTGCCATCAAGAACACTCTTGGTGGGTAGAGATATTTAAGTGTTACAGCGGTGACCCTTTAGATGGGTCAGAGTATCCTGTACTTACCTTTTTGGGAGTCAGGTTGGTTTTTCAGAACAGCAATTTTAAATCTGAGATGGGTTCAGCCTGGTACGAGGGAGTTTCCTGCACTGGTGCACCCACTCATTTCACTTATGTGTGATGAAGCTGCGGGGTGACTCCCTGGAGCTTTAAGGCAGAATGTGTTGTCAGAATCACCACATATGGCCCCATTCATTTTGGACCTAATTGCCTCTCTGGACTTTGAACCTTCCAGATTTTCAGATATACCCAATATTACTGGACATAAGGATGCAGAACCAGGTCTGTTGGTGATGGAGAATTCTGGTTTCTATAAGCTGCAAGAACATGGGCCACGTTCCTAATATGTAATGCATATTTTAGTTATTCCAGTTCCTGTAGACTCAGCCACTTCCCTGTGGTTGCCTCTGGGATTGATCACCCATACACTGAACACCGAGTTAAAGTGCACTCAGTTAAAATTATTTTGGAGGGTGCAGTCCTTATTCTCAGAAGAACTGTGGTAAGAGAGGAAGCCAGTTTTCCTGTTTCCCAGCAGTTTAGCCAACATTCTCTCTAAGCTTTAGTTGACTCTTTCCATTTCTGCTGAGGACTGAGATCTCTAAGCTGTGTGAAGTTTTCTGGGGATTTCTAGGCCTTAGACTCACTTTTGCATAATTTAAGATATAAAAGCTGGCCTGTTGTCATTCTGTATGGTTTTAGTCAGCCTGAACATAGGAATATTTTTTTTTTTTGACAGTCTTGCTCTGTCACCCAGGCTGGAGTGCAGTGGCACGATCTCTACTCACTGCAACGTCCACTTCCTGGGTTCAAGCGATACTCTTGCGTCGGCCTCCTGAGTAGCTGGGATTACAGGTGCCCGCCATCCCGCCCAGCTAATTTTTATGTTTTTAGTGGAGATGGGGTATCACCATCTTCACCAGGCTGGTCTCGAACTCCTGACCTCATGATCCACCTGCCTTGGTCTCCCAACGTGCTGGGATTTCCAGGTGTGAGCTACCACACCCAGCCAGGAAATTCTTTTTTTGAGACAGATTCTCACTCTATAGCCCAGGCTGGAGTGCAGTGGTATGATCTCAGCTCACTGCAGCCTCCGCCTCCCAGGTCTCGGTTCAAGCAATTTTTCTGCCTTAATCTCCTGAGTAGCTGGGATTACAGGCACACACCACCATGCCCAGCTAATTTTTGTGTTTTTAGTAGCGATGGGGTTTCACCATGTTGGCCAGGCTGGTTTGAACTCCTGACCTTGTGATCCACCCGCCTCGGCCTCCCAAAGTGCTGAGATTAGAGGCATGAGCCACTATGTCCGGCCTGAAAAAAATTTTTAAGAGCTGGCATGCTACCTAGGAGGTGGTCTCAGAGCGAGTTGGGAATGCCCGCACCCATCCTGGGAAGATATCGCCCACAACTAGAAGGTATCTAAAGTTGCCGGAAGTCTGGGACATGATCGTAAAGTGTATTTGCCAGTCCTCATCAGGGTAAATTCCCCTGAGTTGTACTGCCTTAACATGAGGCCTTGGGGCCTCATGATTGTCTGTTAGGGGGCTGTTAGTCTGGCAGACAGAGCAACTCTGGGTCACTTGCTGTGCTGTCTCTGCAAGGTTGGGAGTGGTCAGCATTTGAAGGAGCCAATTGTACAGAGTTCTCTACTATAATTTGAGCCCTCAGGGGCCTCCTTAACTACCTGGGTGACTATGGCTTTTGGAAAAATCACTTGTCCCTGGGAGTTTTCAAGCCATCCTGGATATCCTCTTCTTTTTAGAAAGACTTCCCTGGGGATTACTGCTAGGGAGCCGGTGTGTCACCTACAGCAACTGCTGTGTCATCCCATGTCTGATAACAGCAACTGCTGGTGTTAAGGAGGCTGTGGGTCTCAGGAGAGACCAGGTGTCATAAGCACTGCGTTCCTCAGCAACTGCCTTAGGGGAGTCCACTATATTTTCCTCAGGCAATGCTGGGTTAATCCCTTCAAACAGAGGTGGAACCGCATATACCAATGTGGGTGGGGAGGCCACTGCCATGGAGATGGGTGTAGGGAGCCATTTTCACTGGCAGAGACATCTGAATTTCAGAGCTTAATGTCTCCAACCTCCACACAGTCTCCCAACATGTTCCTAACCCAGTTTACAGGGTTTCATTCTTTCCCGAACAGTGCTATAAATTTACAGTAGACACCTTGCTAGGCTAAAAACTCAACTTTCACTGTAATTCAGCCAACTGCTTGGTGATGGCTTGTCTTTCTTTTGCAGCATTTTCAGCCCTATGACTATAGGAGATACAGTTCTCAGAGCACTGTAAGGCTTTTTATGTGCAGCTGGATTCTGAAATTTGAATCTCTTAGTTTATCTTTTTTTCATTCATCCCTTTGCTCAGCAACACTAGAAGCAGAGTCCTTAAGTTTTCCACTGATGTTTAAAGATCTGCTTTTAGAGTTACCAAGTTCCTTGCCTCTTACCAGCAGTTGATTAGGAGTGTCAAAGTCAGATGTTTGCATGTCACTTAAGCAGTTCATGAAATGGACCAGCCGTGTGTTCTTTTTACTATTAGAAGTAGAGTCCTAAGCATTTTTAGGTATCATCAGGTTACAGATCCAAAACTTTAGAAACCCCCAATATAGTGAAAGAAACTCATCCTTACGATTTTGTTCCCCTATAACCCATTCATGGTTAAAAAAAAAAAAATCTGTTTTATGGTTCTTTAGATAAAGAGAACAAATAGGATAGATACATAGGTGGAGGGAGATTAATCACAGAAATTGGGTCACATGATCATGGAAGCTAAGGCAGATCTTCTGCAAGCTAGAAACCCTGTAACACCAGTAGCATGACTCATTCAGAGTCTGAAAATCTCAGAATGAGGAAAGTTGACAGTATAATTCTCAGTCTGAGGTCAAAGGCCTGAGAACTTGAAGGGATGCAGAAGGAGGTTCTGGGGTCCCAAAGAAGACAGCCTGTAGTTAAGATGTCCCAGGGCAGGAGGTGGAGAGCGTACCAGCTCCAGGAGAGAGAGAGAGCAAAATCATTCTCTCTCCTTTTTTGTTCTTTCTGGGCCTTCAGCCCGCTGGATATTGCTCACACACAAAGTGAGTGGATTGTTACAGAACCGAACTGGGGTCTGCTTGCACAGTGCAGCAAGACCAGGTATCTACACTGGTGTTTGCCGTGGGAGAAAAGTAGATGTTTATGTCCATGGTATCAAGCAAGGAGAATCATGTAGCTAATGCTTAAGTTCCCACTTCCCCAATGACTTGTAGGTAAGGGTTGTTAACAGAATAGGTAAATTTCAGGGAAGCAGAAGTTATTGGCAAAACTAGAAATCAGTACATGGAGTTTTGCATTGGTTTTGTTCTAAAACAATGGGATGTCTTTTTTTTTTTTGGAGATGGAGTCTCACTCTGCTGCCCAGGCTGGAGTGCACTGGCGTGATCTTGGCTCACTGCAACCTCCACCTCTCGGGTTCAAGCAATTCTCCTGCCTCAGCCTCTTGAGTAGCTGTGACTGCAGGTGCCCACCACCACACCTGGCTAATTTTTGTATTTTTAGTAGAGACAGGGTTTCACCATATTGGCCAGGCTGCTCTCCAACTCCTGACTTTGTGATCCACCTGCTTCGGCCTCCCAAAGTGCTGGGATTACAGGTGTGAGCCACTACTCCCGGCTAAGGATGGGATATCTTGAAGCAGTGGTCAAGCAGGGGCTTACAGGTCATATACAGATTCAAGGGTTTCTGATTTGCAATTAGTTAAAGAAGAGAAGCTTTGTTTTAAAATTTGGGGTCAGTAGAAAAACATGTTAGCTCTGGCTCATGGATGTGACTCCCTGTAGGCCCCTCAGGAAGACATTTAGGACAAAGAACAGTCAGAGGTCAACCTTCAGGCATCTCTTATCTGGGGACTGTGTGTCAGCAGATCCATTTTGTGGGGGTCCAGGTTTATGAAAAGCAACTCAGCAATGTATGTTAAGATATCTTTGTTTTCCATAGGGAACAAAAAACAAACATCTTCTGACTAACATCCTTAGCTATTGTTTAGGCAACTATTACCTTATTGCTTATCAAGTTCCTCATTTCCTTCTCAATGCTAGCTGGGTACCTGAGATTTGCCTTGAAGGGACTCATGATTTTCCTTTATTTCCCTGCTTGGGGAAGCTGCAGGCCCCTAACGAGGGGTCCCTGCTCTATCACAGGATCTACCCACTCTGTCCACTGACTCACATACCAGACTTTTCTGGTGAAACCCTCACAGACACAAAAGTAATGCTTTACCAGTGTTCTAGGTGTTCCCTAATACAGTTAGTTGACTCCTAAAACTAAACATCACAGTTGGGTTTTGGAGTGTTACCCAAGCAAGTTGCTCATGAGGAGGTCAAAGTGCTGGGTTAATGTCAAGCAACCATGATTTCCATAGTGTCGTGCTGTGACCAAGAGATTGTTATTGCAGAATATCTATGCATTTCCCTGAAGGATCTGTGGGGGCGAGTTAAGTGTTGTGTCCAGCTGTCCTACATGGAGTAGTTACCTGGGAAGCATTTTATAAGGACAAATCTGAAATTAGCATATTGAGGAAGTTGGAAGAGGGCACAAACTGGAAACTGGCAGACCCTGTTTCTGGTATGAGCAAGTGAAACATGAATCCAAAATAAATGCCCAAATAATACAAAATTTAAATAATTCACAGCAACATTTAAAATAGGAATTCTTGTAGTCCGTTAATAATACACTACTTCTAATCCTGAGGTAGTGGGTAAGCCCAGTTGTTCAACTAATTTGAAACTGTAGTTGAGCATGTTTCTTTAATAATAGACCCGAATACATCAGATGAACCACCATGGTTTTTTTGCTGAAAAGCAGGCAGTCATAGAGAAAAAGAGTGTGTTCCATTTATTTTAAAGGGTGTTTTTTTTACATCTTTCAAGTAGAGATGTATCATAAAATTAATATTGTGAGAACACTGTTGATCAGAGACATAGTGTGATTGCCTTTGTGTGCACACACATGAACTTGGTGTAAAAAACTCTCATTTTCACATTCTGGTGATACTGTTAACATAATAAGCCAGAGGGATATCAGTAGATAAGAAAGATAATCTAACAAAGTTTTATGGTACTCACAATAATTGTGGCATCAACAAAGCTTCTAATTAGTAGAGATGATGCTAATGTTAGGAAAATTCATTGACAACCTAAGTTGAGAAGTGATTTAGAAGAGTTTTATCTAAATATTACCTATTTTATTTCTCCATTTTCATGCTGCTGATAAAGACATACTGGAGACTGGGCAATTCACAAAAGAAAGAGGTTTATTGGACTTACAGTTCCACGTGGTTGGGGAGGCCTCACAATGATGGTGGAAGGGAAAGAGGAGCAAGACATGTCTTACATGGATGGCAGCAGGCCAAGAGAGAGCTTGTGCAGTTTGGGAACTCCTCTTTTTAAAACCATCAGATCTCGTAAGACATTGGCTGTAGTGAGAACAAAACAAGAAAGATGAAACCAATGAAAGATGATTCAATTATCTCCAACCAGCTCCTTCCCACAACATGAAATCATGGCAGCTACAAGATGAAATTTGGGTGGGGACACAGACCCAAACCGTATCATCTATTTTACTTTTATTTTCTATCTCGTGATCATAGGAGTTATATAAAACAAACACATATATAAGTTCAAAAGTATTATTTTCATTATAAGATAAAATTTTTAAGTGGTAACAAGAGTTACAGTTCCGTAGTTTTATGCTTTTATTGAGCCATAAAATAACAATGTATTTTAGAATTGGTGCATATGATACATTTACTTGAAAAAAGCTGTCAATAGTAGCAAATACTGACTTAATGTTTAGTGTAGACCTTTGTAAACCAAAAATAACTGAAACACATCTCATTCATTTTAGAGAATTATTTTGTCAATTTTAAGGTCATGCCTGGGAAAAAGAAACACAAGTAACAGGATGTGTGGCCTGTACTTTTTCGAAAGAGGGTTTTGCTAACTTCAGTGTTTATAAGGGTGAGACCACGCAGAAGGAAAAGGAGGAAAAGAAAATAAAGTGGAGGATAGGCAGTGGGTCAAGTGTTACATTCTCGTAAGGCCTTGATTAGCACTCACTGCATTCTTATGTTGCAAGTGTAAAGAGGAGTGGGGAAAAAGTTGATTGTGCATTTGTTTCATGCTTGGGAGATCTACATTTTACATGAGATAAGTGAACTTGTGAAATTACAGCTGTCTCTTTGGGAACAAAAGGAAGGTGGTGGTTGCATGACTCAGTTCCCAACATTTCCTTTGGCATAGTGAGTTTGGGGTCCCAAGAGTTTATTTTCCTTATTCTTTAAAATATTTCAGATAAAGCATTTTAGAAGAAAATGAGTGTTTGGTTATGTTCCCACCACCACCCCACCCCCCCTGCGATTTTTCAACACTAGGATGGTTTACTCCTAGTATGTTAGGTTGCACATTTTTAAGAAGACCCATTCTAAAAGGTTGTGAAGAAATAGGGGGAAGAAGAAAGAAAGAAAAGAAATAAGAAAAAAAGGACACAGCTGGATTATAGCAACAAAGTAGAAAGCAATCCTGGAAAACTGATACAGGGCATATTACAGAGCAGTCCATATATCACTAGACAGTCATGAAAATATTTTGTGTACATGATAAGATGCTGTTATTTCTCCCAAAGTTTAAGCTTCAGTCTGCAGGGCTTTACAAAAAGCACAGTTTTAATTTCTCTGATTGTAGTCAGAAGAAATGGGAAAGAAGAAAAAACAAGATGTTGAAAA
Source organism: Piliocolobus tephrosceles (assembly GCF_002776525.5). NCBI lineage: Eukaryota > Metazoa > Chordata > Mammalia > Primates > Cercopithecidae > Piliocolobus > Piliocolobus tephrosceles. The sequence goes on from NC_045439.1 coordinate 159,045,321, forward strand.
TGCTTGTTTAGAGATTTGTAGCCAGCAAATAATTTAGGATCCAGTCCAGCTAAATTGTAGAAAATTATAAAACTGGAAGGCGATGGATAAAGCTAGAATCCAATAAAAGATGTACTATAGTTTCATTTGAAATACATACTTTCTGTCTGCAGTCTCCCATTTTTACTTAAGACAGATCATAGTAGGACCAATTTATTTTCAAAGTAAGTTTAATTTTATTGTACTTCACCTGATTATTTTCACCAAGTGCAGCAAGAATAATTTTTTTCATGTAGGCTCTTATAAATTGGCTTTGGTGGAGCATTTTTAAAATAAGGAATCTAAGATTTGACTTTTCAGAAAGCCTCTCAAGCTCAACCGAGTATTTATTGTGCCTGAAATAGCTGCATGAATTGGGAGAATTCTTCTCATCTTGAGGCCACAAGATTACTCGGAGTTCCCAGGCCTCTCAGAAAGTGACGTACTTTTCCTGCCACAGGTCGGAAAACCTGCAAAGTAACTGCATAGAGAAGGTACAAAGCCCGTCTTTCAAAGGGGATTGTATTGGCTCTGTAATTCAGCCTAAATTCTTCAAACCATCTTCTTATAGATGAAATTACGCTATTCCAGCCAAAGCCTTGGCAAGATAACCAGCGTCTCCAATTATGTTCCATTAAAAGAAAAAAGATTATTATCTATTATATGCAAATAACTTATATTGCTGTATATTAAGAATATTCAGAAAGTTTTAAAATTCTGGAGAAGTCAGGTAAAGAGAAAATATGCTTCAAATTTCTCTCAAAAGAGTGTTCTGTACTGAATTGTTAAAAACTATAAATAGCTTTAAAGAAGTTTACTCTGAAAACCGAAATGAAAAGAGTCATCAATGTTTCAAACGAAGAAGTCCTAAAAAGTTTCAGTCTTCTGTTAGTTCAGTCCCACATAATTAACCTGCTCTACTTGATGTTGGCTTAGCAATCGTCATGAACACATCAGCATGTTAGAGTTCTGGAAGTTTCTTCGGTTTTTATTGTTGTTTTCACTAGTACAATGGCACAATCGCCAAAGTTATCAGAAACCAAAATTCAAGAAAACTTGCCAGAGTCATTTTCATGAACTTCACTAAAGAAATGAGTTTTGGCACACTGCTGTTTTATAAACCACTTTTTTGAGAATACTTAATGTAAAATAATAGTTGGGAATGAAAAACCAAGACAGCATGTTTACAAGCAAAGCTGACAAGGAAATTTGGTTATTTCTGTGGCATACAACAATTTAACATAATCATAATTATTACTAATAACATACAGTAAGGTATCAGAATTTCTGGCATCTCATATGATAATGGAGCACAAACTAATAAAACATTTAGATAAACAGAACCCAAAGTAAGTTAAATATTCAACCATGCTTCCTATATGATTTTTAACATATTAAATAGGCCAAATGTGTCTCTCTTGGACTTCAGGGGAACTGATATTTAGGTCATTAAGACTGAATTTAGAATTTGATTTGGAAATTTTGTTAAGTGTCAAAGGTTCGAAGTACTTGATGCTACAAAACAGAACCAGTGATCAGTATAAAATAAATTACTTACTAGGTCAAAAATGATATTTTAAATATTTTTAAAAACCAAAACCTTTATTATTTGATAGAAAGAGAAGAGACTCAGTTTCTCAAACAATAAGGTCTAATATTGAGCCTGGTGTGATGGTTCACATTTGTAATCCCAGCACTTTGGGAGGCCAGGGCAGGGGGATTGCTTGATCCCAGGAGTTGAGGACTAGCCTGGGCAACATAGTCTTTCGCTGGGTAGCTCCTGTTCTTTGGGTTCTGGGGATAAGAAGCGGTTGATTGAAGGGATAATTCTTAAGGCAAGTCTCACAAGCACTAATGACCTATTTCACTATTTGTAGCAGATTTTTACCTGAAAACAATCTCTGGGCCAATGGATAGGTTTTATCCTTACTTAGGTGGAAGGCCTGGTGAAGATTTCCGTTGGCTGGCAGCTAGTAGATGAACCTTGCCGCCATCTGACTGTAACCATCCTGAGGACTGAAACATATATCCCTGAGAGGTGGCCCATTCTGTTTCCACAGAAGAATATTGAGGTTTTATTTATCTTACAGAGCCCTCCCAGATCAGAGGGGCTTCAAGTGGATCAGAGAAACATTTCTGATCCACTGTTTTGTCTGCCAACGTAGAACTAACAATAAAATACCCAACGCATGTCCTGTATCTCTGGGACTGGGTTGCATTCACCTGTAAGAGCCAACCAACCATATTTAGACCTAACAAAATTTAGAGGTGGACCTGAATGCAATGATTTAACATCAGCCACAAAGGAATATAAGGAAATTAGTCATTTTACAATGGGTATATTATAGCTAGAAGTGATATGCCACTCATTTGAAATTCTAGCTTCAAATGAAATTAAGAGCACCTGTTGTGAGTGCCTCCTAACCTGAAAGTCTTCTACATGAACATTGTCTTGGCATGGAGAAGCATGCAAGATACACTAGAAACACTCAAACTTTTGGCAGATAAATCAGCTACCTATAAGGTAATATTTATTACAAACCTCATAAAAATTCTAAGAAACCCTGGAAGGCACTAAAATTATTCATATTCAATATAAAAGGCTCAAAATGTATTTAAAATGGGGCTATGCACCTTGGCAAAATAAACCAAGGTAGAGAAATTGGTAACCCACGTAAAGCAATTCACAATCTAAACAAAACGATTGACAACCAAGGATGTAAGGGCCAAGCTGGCAACAGGGCTGTCTAAGGCCACCAGTCAGATACCAAAATAATGGGCAAAGACACTCCCGAACTCCATGACTAAACCCACCTCTTCAGAAACAGCAGTGAAAACGAATTTTACAAGACTTTTTTTCTTAGATCTTGGACCCCCCCAGGTACAGGCTGTAACACTTGCACCTGGGGATCACAGGACATACATACAATGGCTATAGAGATAGACAAATAGACACATACGGACACATTTCTTTCAGACACCAGATCACAAATAAGCCGTCTTAGATACAGGGCACCACACTTGGATACAAACATCTGTATAAAGGACTGAGGAATATTATCTGGAGTCTCCCCAGTCTCTGTTTCTGTATCCACTAAAACTCTAAACGTATTTCTTGCGTGTTTTACTGTTCACCCAAATTAGAAAACATTACAGGAATGGGTCTCATGCCAAAGCTTTTAAACCTGAGGTGGCTTATTAAGAAACTAAAGAAACAAAAGTTCTCTGACCTATTACAAATTGAAATGAAACCTCCAACACTGACTGCACCCCACCAGGCTACACACACTAAACAGTACCCATTACAGGGAGGACATGAAGAAACAGAAGCAAGGTTCTGGAACTCCTCAAAGAAGGTATTACTATAATGGACATATCGAATAACTTTGTCCAGTATGGCCTGTCCTGAAACCAAATGAGAGCTATAGATGAAATGTTGATGATACCAATTTAAATAAAGTCTCACCTAAAATGCCAGAAACATTGCCAGATGTAGAATTTATTATTACAATTTCTGACTGTAATGAAAAGTACTGTGTAACCATAGACATATTAGATAGGGTCTCTGTTTTACCAGTAGATACCGAAAACCAGAAATATACCAACTTCATTTACAAAGACAAAAAATACTAATTTAAAAGTTTAACGCAAGGCAATTAAACAGCCCACGTATTTTTTTTTTTTCTTTTTCTTTTTTTGAGATGGAGTCTTGCTCTGTCACCCAGGCTGGAGTGCAGTGGCGCAATCTTGGCTCACTGCAAGCTATGCCTCCCAGGTTCACACAATTCTCCTGCCTCAGCCTCCCAAGTAGATGGGACTACAGGTGCCCTCCACCACACCTGGCTAATTTGTGTGTGTGTGTATGTTTATGTTTTTAGTAGAGACAGGGTTTCACCGTGTTAGCCAGGATGGTCTGGATCTCCTGATCTCGTGGTCTACCTGCCTTGCCAAAGTACTGAGATTACAGGTGTGAGCCACCGCGCCCGGCCAGCCTACTGTATTTTATCAAAACTCATAGACAAAATACACATCACTAATAATATACGTACATGACATTAAAATGTTAACACAATGACTAGATAAATGTTAAGCAAGAAACAACCCAATTAATATTGCTTTTAAGATCACTGAGATAGACTATTCATATAGACAAACCACAGTCCCAGACACCAATTGTAAAGTTTTAGGAGTACAGTGGCCATCCGAAGGGAGAAAAGCAATGATGACAATGATAGATAAAATAAAAGCCCCCAAGGCACCAATAAACATGTAGGACAAAGATTAGTAGGTTTATTTGGATATGGGAGACAGCATATGCCTATTTAAACATCATCCTAAAACCAATATGTAAGACAACTAAGAATTTCCAAGACTTTGTGTGGGGACAAAAACAAAAACACTCGAAGCACTGAAAGGCTACGTTACCATATTTCACACTTTGCATTATCCATCTTCTGATTCACAACTTTGGTTGGAAATTCTGTTGAGTGCTGAATGTCAAAAGGTCCATGGTCACTGTGGACAAAGAAATTAGATTCTAAATTCTTCCTACCAGTGGGATTTTGTACAATAAAATTTCTGCACTCTAACAACAAATTAAAAGCCCATTTGAAAAATGTACGTGGCTTACATGTACCTGAGAAACTGAGCTTCTGACTGGCAACAACATCATTACAGTTAAATGCGACGTGGCTCTCCTTCACTGGATAAATTGAGTCCTGAAGAATTGACAGGTATCCAAATTGATTAAAGCTGCTCACATGGAAATGGTACATCCAGGATTGAAACACTGGCCTTAAGGGTCAACCAGGTCTCCTCACTGAGTAGATTGTCAAGACTGAAATAGACTTGCCAGAATGTATTCTGAGGACAGGGACAATCCATGCCAGTCCAGGCAAATGGGGCCCTGTCTGGTCTAATGTCTTGCTCAACACCTGGTTTACAGACGGATCAGCCTCCGTGACCCAAAGCCAGATCCAGTGGACAAAGCAGCACTCAGATCCCAGGACCACACAATCCTGAAGGAAGCAGATCAGTTACTGCACAGCATGCAGGACTGACTGGAGATGTTCTAGCAGTCAGAAACTCAGTGTTAGAAAAACAGCATAAGATTTGCATTTTTACAAACTCATGGGCAGTTGCAAATGGCATAAACCTATGGTCTCACTAATAGTTGCAAAATAATTTTAAAATCAATGATAAAGATATATGGTCCAAATTTCATTGGGAGGAAGTGAGTATCAAACAATTAAGATACTTATCATACTTATAACAGTGCAAGAAAAATATAATTCAGAGACCTTGAATTTGTATAATCAGGTAGATGCATTATCAGGGAATATAACCATTGCACACAAAACACACCTCAACTAAGGCAACACAGAAATCCAGACAACTCATGGGATATTTCAGTACCACCTCTACCACTCAGCAGAAAATTGGACAATAAATGGGAGATATCAGAAGTACCCCTAATAATTATAGTAAAACAGGAAAATGACTTTACAATTAGACACCAGAAGCAGCTTACACTTCACAAACACACCTGTAACTATATAAGGAAAAAAAGAAACTTAGGCACATGATCACTGTACATGTGGTGATCAGACAGAAACTGAAAGTGGCATGGCATCAAATTCAATAGGGCATAGGTAATTGTGAACAATGTAAAGCTAATCTAGAAAAGTATAGCTATACTAAACCCATAGATATGTATAAACCTAGCACCTTCAACTTGGGCTAACAAAAGATTTTTATTGGCTTACTGAATCATCCCTACCCACAAAAATATGCACTAGCAAAGCTGGATATATGTACAGCGATTTGCGTAGCAACAGAGTTAGCCATTTATCTGCCAAATACACCATCTCAGCCTTAGCATTTATGGTAGCTCACTATGCAGACCCTAAAGAAATTGAAAGTGATCAGGTAACTCATTTTTCATCAAGGAATAACAGGCATTGGCAGATAAATGGGATATATAATGGAATTTTTTCCTATCCTATCATCTCACAGTAGCAGGATATATAGAGAGATTTAAAATGGACTATCAAAAAGAGAATTAAAAGCTTTAGAAAAAAATGAGTACAATCCAATAACCTGATACGTTTTAATTTAAAACAATGAGAAAGACTTAATAAGAGCAACCCTACTCTTATTTTAATCAACTGACGTTAATGGTCTTACAGAATAAGGAGGCCGGGTGTGGTGGCTCACTTCTGTAATCTCAGCACTTTAGGAGGCTGAGGTGGGCAGATCAGTTGAGGTCAGGAGTTCGAGACCAGCCTGACCAACATGGTGAAACCCCTTCTTTATTAAAAACAAAAATTAGCCAGGTGTCATGGTGGATACCTCTAATCCCAGCTACTCGGGAGGCTGCGGTATAAGAACCACTTGAACCCGGGAGGCAGAGGTTGCAGTGAGTCAAGAGCACACCACTGCACTCCAACCTGGGTGACAGAGTGAGACCCTGTCTCAAAAAAAATAGAATAAGGAAGAAAATGATGTAAATATTATTTATATCTTACAAGGTGAGCACTAGACTTAATGACAACGCTATCTCTCAAATGGACATTGTGGCCAATGGACATGTAAATACTTACTGGACTATAGGAAAAAGGAGAGGTACAATCACACACAATCTCCAACCTTTCTCCTGGTTTTCACTAGAACTATATTTGTTATCACTCTTCCTGCAAAATTGGTACTGCACTGCTGTTTTCTAGTCATTGTATTAATGTAATTGGCATTGTATTCAATGCAATTGAATTTTAATTGCTACTAACCTAATACATTAACTTTAACATCACTTATAACCATCACTGGAATAAGAAAATATGTCACTCGCTTAAGACAACATCACACCTACAAATTTTTGTAGCTTCTCAACTGTTGGTCTTATCACCTTTCTTATCCACATCTTGCTAGCCATCATAGTGACTTTACAGTCTTGTGATTCCTTATATTGCCACCAGAGAGATTGCAAGCCAGAGTAATGCAAGTGCACACTTCTCTCACTGTAGAAAAATTTAAAATTACACTATTTTCTTGCTAATTACACCATTGGATTAATAATTTGCACACCAACACCTGTAATACACGTCCAGTATATGGACTTAGCGTCTCCAAGATCACATTCAGCATCTCCAAGATCTCTTATCACCCATTTATGTTCTTGCCTTATTCACCTTTCTCTTTATCTTCAGCCACATCTTCACCATCTAGAATCTTTATGACCATCTCGCCAGATTTTCTTGAATCAACTGAAGCAATGAAGCATGTGAGCCCCATTAAGTAGGCCCAAACTGGAATGTCAAACCAGACCTGGTGGAAACCAGGCACCACTACCAGTTTTATCCTCTCTATATTTGTGAAGTAAATACAGCATTAGGAACCATTTTAAGCTCAGCTGAATACACAGGCTTTGAGGATTACAGTGGTCCCACTGTCACATAAATTGTATTGCTAAACTGCTTGATAAGATAAAGAAAACCCATAGAACTACCTTACTGTGCTTGATGTACCTCACCTTACTCAAACCGCTATACCACTGCTAACAGCAACCCTATATACTGCGTTGTTAGAGAAGAACAGATAAAGATGTAGTGTATCAGTGGGGTATTGTATCTTAGTTTATTTGCAGTTTTATGTTTAATTTTTAATATCAGATAATATCAAACATAGGATTCATACAAATGGATTAAAATATTTTGAGATATTTTAAAGGGGAATAATGGATATTTCTGTTTTTAGTACTACTATTCCTAAAGCAGTCATAACAATTCCTGAGCCTTGAATATATGCATATCAAACAATGCAAACTCACACTGCACCTAAATTTGTAGGATTACCAGAACACACTCCACAATTTGTACCTTACAAAAATATATCATGTTTGGAACAATTGCTGGAAAACCAAGGAATTGATAACAATAATATTTAGAGCCTCAATTAGACCATTTCCTTCACATTCGTTTGACCCAATACAATGCCTGAAGAGTTTCCACATACACATATATATTGAGTGCATCTACTTTTTTTCATAACAGAGATAGGGTCTCTTTTGTCCAGGCTGGAGTGTACATTGGCACCATCAGAGTTCACTGTAGCTTCAAAGTCCTGGGTTCAAGTGACCCTCCCACCTCAGTCTCCTGTGAAGCTAGGACTGCAGGTCCACACCACCATGCTCAGCCATTTTATTTTTTAGAGAGACAGGTTCACATTATGTAGTCCAGCCCAGCCTGGTGTCAAACTCCCGGGCCCAAGTTATCCTCCTGCCTTGGCTTTTTAATCAGTGCATCTTCATAGAAATTCTTTATGTATTCCTAAATACACCTTGGAAGAATGCATACATGACGTGACTAAAGATGACTCATCCACCTTATATAGCTACAGCCAAGCATTTGTTAACATCACAAATCAACAGATAGCACACATAGTAGATATAGAAATGCTAATATAAACAGAAATAGCAATTAAAAGATGTCATTACATAAAAAGCCACATATCAGACCAAACACCAATTCTGGTAGCACATATAGAACTATGTATTGAAAGATCTAAATGAATTTTAATGTTTTTAAATCAAAGTATGTCCTGGTGACATGAAAGCAGTTTACTCTGATTGTTCCCTTTGCCCTGGTGCCAAGATATCTTGAGACTTTGGTTAACTTGAATTTGGTGTTAGATAATGACAGAAGTCAGTGCCAGTTTTTAGATGAAATGTGTGTACTCAGGAGTCAAAGGCCTGTAACATAACAGCACAAGGATAGTTAATAGCACCTAATAAGGAATTTTTAAAGGAGTAGAGGTGGCCATACTGTAGTCCATGATCTGACTGGATGTGGTTAAAAAAAAAAATCTGTATCATTCAGTGATTAATTTTATAGCTTTGATATAAACTTCCACAGTATGTCAGAGACTTAATTTAGGATTTGACTTTGAATACCTCTGTCAGAGATGTTAAAGATGTTACGAGTTTCAAAACATTTGATTAAAACATAACCACCAGTCCTTGTAAAACAGTAGTTGCTCATTTAACCAGAGCAATAATCAAAACACTCTGAAGGCAATACAGAAGGTTACATGAATGTAAAAACCTTAACCCTTTTAGGTATTTTTTTTTAGCAATTAAAAAACTAATAAAGAAACTATAGAATTATTTTGATAAAACAAAACAAAAAAATGTTTCTTAAACCAGTTTCCAGAAAGGCAGAGAGTAAAACTTGCAGTTATAGGAAGTCTATTTAGATAACCTGGATATTAAATCTTATGAAAATGTGTTTGAATTTAATCCCAGACTCAGCAAGAGTATCTTCAAGTTTATGAGTATAGCAGGGGAATTCATAATTTTTGGTAACTACATGAGCAGTTTTCTGATTACATTGAAAATTTAAACATAGGCAGAAAAGCCAAAAGGACCACACAACTACATGGACACCGAACAACCTGCTCCTGAATGACTCTTGGATAAATAATGAAATTAAGGCGTAAATCAAGAAGTTCTTTGAAACTGAGAACAAAAATACAGTGTACCAAAATCTCTGGGAAACAGCTACAGCAGTGTTAAGAGGGTAATTTATAATACTAAATGCCCATATCAAAAAGCTAGAAAGATTGCTCAAGTTAACAGCCTGACATCGCAACTAAAAGAACTAGCAAACCAAGAGGAATCAAACCTGAAAACTAGCAGAAGAGAAGAAATAACCAAGAACAGAGCTGAACTGAAGGTGATAGAGGCACAAAAACCCTTCCAAAATTAATGAATCCAGGAGCTGGTTTTTTGAAAATTTAATAAAATAGATTGGCCATAGACCATTAGCTAGACTAATAAGAAAAGATAGACGATTCAAGTGAACACAATCAGAAATGGTAAGGGGGACATCACCACTGACCCCACAGAAATACAACCATCAGAGAATACTGCAACTGCAATCTCTGTGCACATAAAGTAGAAAATCTGGAAGAAAGGAAAAATTCCTTGACACTTACACCCTCCCAATACTGAACCATGAAGAAATTGAATAGACCAATAATAAGTTCTGTTCTAAAATTGAGGCAGTAATAAATAGCCTCCCAACCGTAAAAAGGCCAAGACCAGGTGGATTACCAGGTGGATTCTACCAGAAGTACAAAGAAGAGCTGGTACCATTTACACTGAATCTATTCCAAAAATGTGAGAAAGAGGGACTCTTCCCTAACTCATTGTATGGGGCCAGTATCATCCTGATAGCAAAACCTGACAGAGATACAGCAAAAAGGGAACTTCAAGCCAATATCCTTGATGAACATCCATGAAAAAATCCTTAACAAAATACTGGCAAGCCAAATCCAGCAGTAAAAAACATCCCTTCATGTTAAAAACTCTCAATGAACTAGGTATTGAAGAAACGCACCTCAAAATAATAAGAGCCATATATGACAAACCCACAGATAATATCATACTGAATGACCAAATGCTAGAAGCATTTCCTTTGAAAATGGGCACAAGACAAGGATGCCCTCTCTTACTTACCACTTGTATTCGACATGATATTGGAAGTTCTGGTCAGGGCAATGAGGCAAGAGAAATAAAGAGCGAGAGTCCATCTCAATAACAACAATTTAAAAAATAACATTTTGTTTCTTTAGAACCATTCTGATTACCAATATTTGTATTAGTTAATTTTATCCAAACGGATGGAAGCAATAGAATGGATAGGTAGGTAGGCAGGTAGGTAGGTAGGTAGGTAGGTAGATGAGAGGGGATTTGTATTTTCTCACGTAAGTATAGATCCAGGCTGAGATCTTCCACAAAAGGCTCCCTGGAAGCTGTGTGGATGCGGGGATGCTGGTAGTGCACCTCAGTGCAAGACCGAATTCCTTAGAACCATGGAAGCTTGGTGTAACTGAGTTTAGGCTGAACGGCTCTGGGAGGTTTCTCTAGTTGTATCCTCAATCAATTTCAAATACCTCTATGTTTGCAGTTTGATGTGTGGTTGTGTCATTTTCTAGCATATTCTATTGTTTCGTGACTACTAGATGCTCCAGGATAATCATGCTTATTCGCCACCTAATTGAACTCTAATCAGTTTTTCACAGAGTTCTAGCTTTCTTAAATTAGAAAATGGAATTAGAAATGAAGATTTAGCCACCGAGTTTATGCATTGTGACTCGGAAATCTGTTGATTCAAGACTTTGTACCTGACAAAGCAAACAAATACATCTGTGCATTCTTGTTATACTGACACGGAATATATATGTCAACATGGGTCAGTATTCATTTACATTAAATTAAAGGTGAATCTATTGTTTCCAGCCACACATGATCTTATTCAGTACACAGGAATCTATCCACCCATCACCCCTTACTTGTGTATAGCCTACTGCTCTAACAGTAAGCTAGATGGTTCTGTTAATGTAATCATACCCTGAAAATACAGGTCGACTATTACCTGTCCAAACTGTATGGGAGCAGAAGTGTTTCATGAAGATTTTGGAATTTTGGGATTTTGGAATATTTTCATATACATGATGAGATATTTTATGGATGGTGGTGTGGGGTAACAATGGTCAGTGGTGCAAGGATAAAATAATTTGCCAAGAGATTCATAGGTAGAGAAAGGCAGGTTTATTAGAGAAAGTAGGAAAACACATTGCACGGATGGCAACAGTCAAGTTAACGTGAGGGAAGCTAACTGTGAGGAAACAAAGACTTGAGGAGGATTTTATAGGATGATGGAACTTGGGCTAATTGATAACGTCAAGGTAGCAGGGCACTTAACCTGCATTCTTCTTTCAGCTGGGGTCAGCTGGGGTGTTTGATAAATTAAGGCATTTGATGGTAAGCAGGAAGTTTGTGAGTTATGTATGTTTTCTGAGCAGGAGGGCCATGTGTCTTGGGCCGTATATGTCCTCAGCCATGAAGAAAGCAGACCTGTAACTTACCTGCCTTCTCTTGTTTAAATTTTCTGGACATGGAGAAAGGCATACTTATAGATTATTGCTTATTTGCTTTAACTCTTTTGGTTCCCGTGGTCCTGCCATGTGGCATGTGGGTGAAGGTCTTGTCTTCTAACTGATTCCTGCTGATTGGAGGTGTAGAGCTGACCCCATCTAGGATTGTTAGTAGGTCAGGCAGTTACATGTGCCTGAATCCTTGAATTGGGACTTAAACTGGGCAGAGTTGATGTGGGACAATAGGGGAACAGCATTTGCAGCCTAACATTTTGTCCTGCTGCATCCAAAGGAGAGTTACGAATTTCTCTTTTAGTGACTGATATTTTTGGTACAGTAACCTCTTGGTTCAAAATTGTTGCATTCTAGAAGACACAAAACAAGATATTGCATGAATAATACATGGTGCAAATAAATGAATATGAGCACTGTTATAAGTAACAAAGTGGAGTCTGATAAAAAAGACTTTTAGGCCGGGCGCGGTGGCTCAAGCCTGTAATCCCAGCACTTTGGGAGGCCGAGACGGGCGAATCACAAGGTCAGGAGATCGAGACCATCCTGGCTAACACGGTGAAACCCCGTCTCTACTAAAGAATGCAAAAAACTAGCCGGGCGAGGTGGCGGGCGCCTGTAGTCCCAGCTACTCTGGAGGCTGAGGCAGGAGAATGGCGTAAACCCGGGAGGCAGAGCTTGCAGTGAGCTGAGATCCGGCCATTGCACTCCAGCCCGGGAGACAGAGCGAGACTCCCTCTCAAAAAAAAAAAAAAAAAAAAGACTTTCAAATATTAGTGGGACGAGGAAATTGCGGAAGAGTTGTAAATGTATTAGTGAGGTTGAGAAATTGTCTAGTCTTGATCCCATTCTTAGTACTCCATCCTGGTTGCTGAACTATTTATAGGTATAAAGGAATTAGTATAAATTTTGCTGCCATTAACTTTGTTGTTTCCCCACCATAGAGAAAACCTGCAGAGGTACACGTAGTGCTCCCGTTTTGGTGTGTTTTGATTATAGTTGAAGTGTAATTGCAATGGGCTGGTGTTAAAGCCCTTAGGGAAGAATTAGACCCTCAGTCTTTCTGATGTAGAAGGTAGCCTACAGGCTTCTACGTATGATGAAGGCAAACAAATTTCTAGTAAGAGACATTTTTGTGTAAATAGAAGAAAAGCAAGGATTAGCATTGGGCACAATTTATGCAGATGTTAGACTTAAAGCAATTTTAGTTATAGAGAAGGAAGACAGTGGCATTTTTTTTTTCTTTCTCTTGCCTATGTTATAATGAGTTTCAATTTGCAGGACCTTAGCAAAGAGCTCTATTGAGTTTAAGTTAGAAATACGAAAGGAAAACAAATGGAAAGTATTAGTTTGGGTACTTGTAGGATTCAGTTTAGGAACTTGTAGGCTACAGAAAAGAAGAAAAATGTGAAAACACTGGACAAGACTACAATTTGATGACAGGAATACGACAGCTTTTCTGAAACATGACTTTTCTCTCTAGCCCCTGTTCTTACTAAAGACAAATTATAGTAGGACGAATCTATTGGCAAAATAAGTTGCGGTTGTGCTTATACTTGGGTTTGAGTGTTTGAATAGAGTCAGCAAGAATGATTATTTTCCATATATACTCTTTTTAAAAATTGGCTTTGCTGAAACTTTATTCCATAAGGAATCTCAGATGTTTAAAGCTTTGGCCCAGTCATGGGTTTGTGCCATGAAATACCTGTATCAATTGTGTAAATTCCTCTCCTCTTGAGGTCTCAAAATAACTTGGGGTTCCTGGGCCTGTTTGAAAGTGGCATTCTTTACTTACTGAAAGCAAGAAACCCCGTACAGGGACTGAAGACAAGGTATGAGGCCAATTTTTCCAGCTTTGATTGGCACTGTAAGTCAACTTTGCTTCTTTAAAGCAGTGTGTTTATATTTGGAAGCATGCCATTCCAGCCAAAGTGTTGGTAAATTACCGATGTTCCCAATTGTGTCCTGTTATAAAAGAAAACAGATACTTAATCAACTTATACAAATAACTATACTGCCATAAACTAAGTATACTTATAAATGGTTTCTAAATTCTGGAGAAATATGCTTCAGATTTTTGGTGATGAGATTGTACTTTAATTGTAAAAGGCTATTGAAGGGGTGGCCTGCCCCTCCACACCTGTGGGTGCTTCTCGTTAGGTGGGACGAGAGACTTGAGAAAAGGAAATAATACACAGAGAGAAAGTATAGAGAAAGAAAAGCGGGACCCAGGGGACCAGTGCTGTGTTTTCAGAGGACCCACACTGGCACCGGCCTCTGAGTTCCCTTAGTATTTATTGATAATTATCTTTACCATCTAAACGATAGGGGAGTAGCTAGAAAATAGGATCATTGTAGGGAGGAAATCAGCAGTAAGACATAAGAACAAAAATCCTTGTAACATGAATAAGCCTAAAGGAAAATACTGTGCCTTGAGATGCATATGCAAGTATCTCCATAAACCTTTTAGCAGTATGGCTCCAGAAAGCCCCACCTTATTCCTAAAGGCGGTTTCTCCTTACTCAGTAAACAAGGCACACAATGGGTTTTACACTGAGATGTTACATTGCCCAGGGACGGGCAGAATTTTTAACCATCAAGCCTCTTTCAGGTACTTGTTTAACAAAGACACATCCTGCACAGCCCAATATCCTTTTAACCTTAAATCACCTTCGCACATGTCTCTTGCAAGGACAAAGTTGTGGGTAGGGTCACCGATTAACAGCATTTCAAATACAGAACTAAATGGAGTCTCTCATGTCTACTTCCTTCTATATAGACACAGTAACAGGCTGATCTCTTTCTTTTCCCCACAGGCTATAAGTAGCTTAAAATAAAATTTTTCTGGAGTTTGAAAAATAAAAATTAATAATATCCAAATGTCATAAAAAGATGTTTTTAGTGTTTCATTAGTTTATGTAATTAACTCCTGCTCTGCTCAATATTTGGGAACACATTAGCTTTCAATGGGAGTATTGGAAGCTATTTATTTTAATTCCATAGTCTTTTAAGGTATCAGAAACCCACATCCAAGAGCACCTGTTAGAGTTTTATAACTGATTATAGAATGACCTTGAAAATAAGTAAAACAATTATAGATGAAAAAAGTCTAACCCATGGTTAAGATCCGTTTATCTCCGTGGCACACAATAATTTAACATAACAATCATAATTATTACTGATAATGTATACTGAGACATATCACAGTTATAGGAATCATAAAATTCTGGAACACACATCAATAACAACACATTATATAAACATAAGGTATGCTAAACACCATTTTGTACTTGATAATGTTTCTTGTATGAATTTAATACCAAATAAGCCAAATATGGGGGTTTTTTTGGACTTCAGAGTCTTTAATATCTGCAAAAACTAAATAATCTCCTTCAAATCTTAGCCATTTGCTAAGCGGATCCACAGAACTTTCTGTACAAGAGTAACCTTTTACAAACCTATTACAACTTGCTTAAACCTTCCATTTTATTCCATTACTTTATGTTAAGACAATCCTTAAAACCTTCTCAACTAGACAAAATTACATTCCCTTTAAGAAAAATCATATTCTCATCCCTTCTTACAAACTTTGCCAAAAATATATTTTACTTTTCTTAAAACTGCTCTTCTAGTAGTTTAAGTACATGTTACACTGTTAACTCTTAACAACTTTTACTTTTGGTGAGAAATCTAGTAATTAAGCAACTTCAACCATTTATAAGATTTCAAAGCCCATAACTTTTCTAAGCCTAGCCAGGTGACCTGCCGTACGCCATATATTCCTAGGCCTTACCTAGAATGTAATCACTGGGAAAACAGACAAGTTAAATAATTATTAAAGTCATAGAAGCAGTTTATGGTCTTGAAACATTTAGCAAACAGTATTTAGCTTGCCTAATTTAGATTAAATGTCAGAACTTTGAAGACATTTTACCAACAATCTTTTAGGCTGTCTTTAAGGATTAGAGTCAAATTACCTGAAGCCATTAAAGTTTCAATTTTTTGACAATATGTTTGATTGAAGCCCTTTTTTGTTTTGTTTTGTTTTTTGTTTTTGTTTGTTTGGTTTCGTTTTTTGGGACAAAGTCTCTCTCTGTGGCCCAGACTGGAGTGCAGTGGCGTGATCTTGGCTCACTGCTAGCTCTGCCTACCGGGTTCATACCATTCTCCTGCCTCAGCCTCCCCAATAGCTGGGACTACAGGCGCCCACCACCATGTCCAGCTAAGTTTTTTGTGTTTTTAGTAGACACGGAGTTTCACCATGTTAGCCAGGATGGTCTTGATCTCCTGACCTCATGATCTGCCCGCTTCGACCTCCCAAAGTGCTAGGATTACAGGTTTGAGGCCGTCTCCTGGCCTCAAGCACTTATTTTTCTTTAATCCAATTAATAAGAGTTCTTTTTTATAAACATCACATATATATCATATAATACACAGAAATGGAGAATTAAGATAGAATTCCATTGTGTGAGAAGTTTTTACAGGGCAATAAACCCAAACAAAAAATACATATTCACAGTTACTTTATCAAGAATTTTTAAAGCTGGCTTATTTATTTAAGGCTCCTGTGAACTTGGAAAGTATTTGGACGTGATTTATGTGTACTGATTTATTTATATATTGCCAGTTGGATAGCATGCTGTTGGGGTCCACGTGTTTCTTAAAGAAAGGAATGAACACACAAGACAACACAAGACAAGACAAACATGGCGGCCTCCCCGAATGGTGCACCCTGCTTTATTTTATACAGTCGTTTGTGGAATGTTGCCAACTCACAAGACACAGTGTTGTTTTTCTGACCTTTCCCTGACTTTCCGGATTTTCAAGATGTTTACACATAAACAAGCCCCCAGGGTCTGCTGTTTGCAGCTGGCTCCTTTGTCCTCCCTGTTTTCAGGGAAGGAACGCCCTGCTTTGTTTGCAAGAGCAGGACTTATCCGGAACCTCTCGTTTGCGAGCACGTAGTCCTCTACAGCATGCTAAACAAAAAAAACAAGATAACTATTACATGTACATTGCATAAACATGTTAAAACATGAACTATACATATATATACAAAGATTTAATAGCTTTTACATTAGAATTTTGGCCATGATTCAGTATTACAAACTTACTAACCTACAAAAGATACCTGACTTAAGTTATTTTTCTGATAAAATTGAAACCTGTTTATATGGCTAGTCTTTACAATCCAAGGAAAGCTGTGAACCAAAATTAGGGGTAAAGCAACTTTCTGGCAGTTTGTTTTAATAAAACTTCTTTTACGCTTTAATTTCAGATGAGTTTTAATGTTTACATTTTAGATAGACCATAAACAATGAGCTTTATCTCAGCAGTAGCAGCTTAGCAAATTTAAAGCAGGCAGAAAAGAAAAGGGGAAGATAGAGAGCTTTATTAGCAGATTTTACTTTGAAGTACAGGTTAAACACTTGAGCTGATTTTTTTCTTTTGTTTGTTTGCACCAAAACAGGCTATAACAAGTAACCAGCTGGAGTTTTAAAGAGAATGACAAAATCAGGGGTTAGGATGTTAGAAACTGGTTTTTTCCCCCCCTTTTAAGGCTGTATCTTTGGATTGAACAGAAAAATGAAAAGAAAGGAGTGGTGAAGAAAGGGATATGTTTTACAGGAGAGCTTGTGAGCCTCTTAGCCACTTGTAGGGTGTGGAGCCACCACCTTTTTCACTTTTGTCTCCCACTTTTGTCTCCTTTAGCACCTTAGACCTAAACCTGTAAGGGGATGGGGCTTGTTAAGCAGCCAACAGTTGAGCCTCCCTTTTGTCTTTGCTTTTTTCCTTAACCCTTTTCTCCTCATTTTGCTCTCCATTATAAATTTAGGCTAAGGAGGCCAATTTGAAGTTTTTTTTTTTTTTTTTTTTTTTTTTTTTTTTTAATGGGAGCCATGTTGTATTACATAAGAAGGTGTTTCTTTCTGAGGGTTTGGAGTTTGAATTTGTCCAGATGCTTTAAAATACAGCCTAAGTGAGTCTGCAGGAATGGACAGGGTTGGTCTTATGGTTGGACTGGAAAATATGCCGCTCAAGGGCTAGTGCTACTTGGGTTCACAAACCACACCTTCTCTCAGGGTGTCCTGCCAAAATGAAAAGCGGGTTTCATGTACGTCCCCTGAGGGACTCAGGGTACATTAAAGGCGTGGGTTTCATGTACATCCCCTGAGGGACTCAGGGTACATTAAAGGCGTACCTACCTATTGGAAAAGACCACTCGGCCTCTCAAGGGCCTTATGCTGGATGGCCAGTCCAGGCACTCTTACTGAGTGATCAGCCTAGGCACGAGGGAAGACGGTCAACAAAGCTCTTCATCTGGTGCCAGCCTGGTAGGAAAGCTCATCATTCTTACGCTGTCTGAGATCACCTGATTTGGCAAGTCCAGAACAGGATGGCTGGCTGACTGTCCACAGGAGAATGTAGAATGAGAAAGAGTGTATGAGTTACCTGAAACGAGCTTCCACTGTCAGCTGTCTCCCATGGAGGGATGCAGGACTATGACCAGAAAAGAGAGGAGAGAGCCTTTCTCCTCTGGGAGAAAGCTATCCCAGATAGCTTTCTGGGCAGGACAGCTATCCCTGTTCACTTTTTGGCCTTCAGGCAACCTCGGAGAGTGGCCCTGGCCAGTTACCCTTAACTGCCAAAGAGTTACTAGTAAATGGCCACTGAAAGACTGAAAAGAGAAAAGGATTCGGGTCCCTCACCCAAACCAGGCAGCTGCAATCCATTGCTTCCACATGGGCACCCTTCAGTCCCACCATTCAGTCCCAGAGTATAGCCCTGGCCAGAAACCTGCGATTGTCTCTGTGCTTAGAAACTCTTCAATGAGGGTCCAAAATAGGGAAAGGGAAAGAGAAAGAGAAGGGAGGGTGTTCCCTGTGAGGAGGGAGAGTTCCTGTACAAAATCGCCTTATGGGCCACTAAAATATAAGGGAACGATGGTTGGCGGTGCATGGGGTAAAATAATTTACCAGTCGGGCGCGGTTTGGGAGGCCGAGATGGGCGGATCATGAGGTCAGGAGATCAAGACCATCCTGACTAACATGGTGAAACCCCGTCTCTACTAAAAATACAAAACTTAGCTGGGCACGGTGGTGGGCGCCTGTAGTCCCAGCTACATGGAGGCTGAGGCAGGAGAATGGCGTGAACCCGGGAGGCGGAGCTTGCAGTGAGTGGAGATCGTGCCACTGCACTCCAGCCTGGGCGACAGAGCAAGACTCCGTCTCAAAAAAAAAAAAAAAGAATTTACCAAGACAGCGGCTGTAGCTAGAGCTAGGTTAGATTTATTAGAGAAAGTAGGAAAATACGTTGCAAGAAAGTCAGCGGAGAAGTTAGCATGAGGGAAGCTAACTGAGGACACAAAGGCTTACTCTTGGGCTGATTGATAACACCAAGTAGCAGGGCATTTAACCTGCATTCTTCTGTCAGGGGTGTTTGATAAATTGAGGCAATTGATAGTAAGCTGGAAGGTTGTGAGTTATGTATGTTATCTGAGCAGGAGGGCCATATGTCTTGGACCATATGTCCTGGACCATAAAGAAAAGCAGACCTGTAACTTAGCTGCTTTCTCTTGTTTAAAATTTCTGGACATGCACAAGGGCCTATGGATAGCCTCTTTGCTTTGTCTCTTTTGCTTTCCCTGATCCTTCCAGCCTGATTCCTTTTTGCTAATTAGGACTCCACAGATGGGATACAAGTATATATGTGGATTCGTTTCTATTTTATTTTATTTTAAAAACTAAGGCTAGTCAAGTGAAGCAGTGGGAGTGGAACAGGCATTTATATTTCAAATATATTTTACACACATAGCCTGAAGCTAGTTGTATACAATATTTCAATAGCTGCGCATGAAACAAAGCTTGCATACATTGAACCATCAGAAAGCAGTGTCACTATCTTGGCCTCCCATGTGGACAATCTTTGATTGTTTAGAATCACCATCATCTCTGACTCTGAATTTGTGTGTTGCGGATAAGCAAGTATTTTCTTCTATTTATTTACCCATAAGTACTTAACATCATAAAATATGATATTCCATTAATATAGTAAAATAATTGTGCATTCAGAGTGCAAGTATACAGTCACGTGCCCCATAATGACATTTCAGTCAAAGGTGGGCCACAGATATGGTGGAGGTGTCACGAGAATACAATGGAGCTGAAAAATTCCTATCGCCTAGTGATGTTGTATATAAAGCATTACTCATGTGTTTGTGGTGATGTTGCTAAAAATGAAATCAGCCCGATTGTCCCACAGACCTATTGTGTGTGTGTAAATATGTATATTGACCCTCCCTTGCCTTAAAACTCGAAACATAAATGTGTCTTATCTGAGTTCTTTACTCAGAAAACCAACCTTCATTCAAATAACTGAAACTCACCAGATCACTGCATCCGTAGAATCCAGACTCCTCATTTGACATGATTGCTTCCTTAACCCCCCAGTTCTTGTTGCTTGCAGCTATATTTGTTCCCCAATATGTAAACCCCCAACTTTAGTTAGTTGGGAAGATTGATTTGAGGCTGATCTTCTGTCTCTCCAGCTGCTGTCAAACAAATACATAAAGCCTTCTTCCCTGACGTTTGTCTCAGTGATTCACTTTCTGTGTGGTGAGCAACAGGATCCAGATTGAACCTTTGGTGTCTTGGTAACAAAAACAACCTTCTGTGCTGCCAGTTGTGTAAAAGTATAGCACATACAATTATGTACAGTATATAATACTTGATAATAGTAGTAAACTATATTACTGGTTTATGTATTTACTACTATATTTTTATTTTAGAAGGAGCTCCTTTTTTTTTCCAAAAAATTTAACTGTAAAGCAGGCTTAGATGCTTTTAGGAGGTATCCAGAGAATTTATTTATTTATTTATTTATTTATTTATTTATTTATTTATTTATT
>NC_045439.1:159066202-159123604 GCF_002776525.5 Piliocolobus tephrosceles
ATTTATTTATTTATTTATTTATTTATTTATTTATTTATTTATTTATTTATTTTGAGAGGGAGTTTCACTCTTGTCGCCCAGGCTGGAGTACAGTGGGGCCATCTCAGCTCACTGCAACATCCGCCTCCTGGCCTCAAGCAATTCTCCTGCCACAGCCTCCCGAGTAGCTGGGATTACAGGCGCCCGCCACTACGCCTGGCTAATTTTTGTATTTTTAGTAGAGACGGGGTTTCACCATGTTGGCCAGGCTGGTCTCTTAACTCTTGACCTCATCATTGCCTGCCTCGGCCTCCCAAAGTGCTGGGATTACAGGCGTGAGCCACCACTCCCGGCCCCAGAGAAGTTCTTTTTATCGTAGGAGAGGACAGTTCCATGCCTGTTGTTGCCCCTGAAGAGCTTCTAGTGGAATAAGATGTGGAGGTAGACGACAGTGATATTGATGATTCTGACTCTGTGAAGGCCTAAGAAATTCTGTGTTTGTATCTTAGTTTTTAAGCAAAAGTTTGAAAAGTAAGAACTTTAAAATTTAAAATCGATAAAAGCTCAAAAATAAGAATATAAATAAAATATTTTGTACGGGTGTGCATGTACAATGTGCAGTGTTACTAAAAAAGTAAAAACTTTAAAAATCAAAAAGTTTATAAAGTTGAAAAGTTAAACTGAGATGTGTTTAAATACTTGAATATAGGTAAACAATTTTTATAAGTTTATTGTTTACATGTACAGCATTTATAAAGTCTACAATAGTATACAGTAATATCCTGGCTTTCACATTCACTCACTGCTCACCCACTGACTCACCTAGGGTAACTTGAAGTCCTGCAAGCTCCATTCATGGTAGCTGTCTTAGACAGACATACCATTTTTTATATTTTGTATCATTTTACTGTATCTTTTTAAAGTTGAGGTGTGTTTACATATACAAGTACTATAATAACATGCTATATTGGTTTGTAGCCTAGGACAATAGGCTATATTCCCAGGTTCTGTAAGTACACTAGGATATTCCTAAATGACAAAATCACCTAACAGCCCATTTTTCAGAACATATCCTGATCATTAAGTGACACATGACTGTGCCAGTACGTTCCCGGTTGAGGGTGTCTAGTAGGTTCTTGGTGTTTTGAACAAAGACTCGAACAAAAGTTTTGCACAAATAAAGCAAGGAAAGAATGAAGAAAAAAGCAGAGATTTATTGAAAATGAAAGCATGTTTCACGGTGGGAGCGGGCCCAAGCAAGCAGCTGAAGGACCTTGGTTCCATAATTTTCTGGGGATTTCATACCCTGTAGAGGTTTCCCGTTGGTTACGTGGTGTGCGCCCTATGTAAATGAAGAGGATGGAGTTACAAAGCCATTTACATTCCTGTCATTGCTCAAGTGTTTCCATTTGATTTAGTTCTAGGAAGTCCTTAGGTTCCCTGCCTCCAGGCCCTGTTCTCCTGCCTCATGTGCCCCCTGAAAGATGTGGTCCTCATACGTCTTTATGGAGGCAGAGGGACCAATGCTTTAATCTGTGACTGCTTCATGCTGGCTTGGAGCGTAGTCCCTGTCTATTGGGATCACAGAACAGTGAAATTGGGTTGAATAGATGGAGAGTTGTCTACATTGGAATCGGGTGGAATAGAAGGAGAGTTGTCTACAGTGGAATCAGGTGGGAAAGATGGAAAGTTGTCTACAGTGGGAATGATTGGAAGAGATGGAGAGTTACCCACAGTGGAATCAGGTGGAATAGACGGAGAGTTACCTATAGTGGGATTGGGTGGCATAGACAGAGTTGCCTCCAGTGGAATTGGGTGGAATAGACAGAGAGTTGTCTACAATGGAATCAGGTGGAGTAGACGGAGAGTTGCCATAGTGGTCTGGAAAAGGAAAAAGGACTTTGAAAAGTGAAGCTTTTATCAGGTGACCCAAATTTTACCTGTGGTGTCACCCTCAAAAAATGCTGGGCCCTGACTGGGATCCCCAGTGGTGTACCCCTTCTGGGCTTCATCTTAGTCTGTCAGACATCTCTGACCTTAGATGGGTGACAGCACTGCTTTGGAATGGTTCCTTCCACCACTGATGGCCTACTTTTAGCTTTCCCTCTTGTTTCTGGATGAAGGCCTCAACTTGTAGAATTAATTTTCAGTCAAATCTTTGGATTTCTTTTTATCCCGCTTAATTATTTAACTCACTAAATTTAGGCACAATTAAATTGTACATAAATTCCCTTTTATGAATCACTCCAATGACTCACAGACCTTCTGCAACATGCCCAAAGTCTCTGACTTGTCTTTAGCAGGCTGAGTAGGGGAAAGGAAGAATTTAGCATATGGAAAGAAGGTTTAAGAAAGATAAGAAATAAAGATAGCTGAAACATGTGTGAGTTCACCCTGGACAAGCTGCCGCTGCCAATTGCATCACATGTAGGGATCAGAAATTATAACCAGAAAAGGATAGAAAAGAGTCCCGTTCTGGGGAGGTAACCATCCCTGTTCATTCCTTGGCCTCAGGCAATGCCAGAGAGGGGCCCCAGCCAGTTACCCTCACTTACAAAGGAGCTAGTAAGAAATGGCCACTGAAAAACTGAGAAAGGAAGAACGGAAAAGAACTCAGTAAAAGGAAAAAAGGAGTAGGACTAGGAACTAAAGGTTCCCAGCCTCCAGGTTCTGTTCTCCTGCCTCATGTACCACCAATAACAGACAGTGGCATGGTTTCAGTTTCTTACTATAATGTTGTGTTTTGATTTGAAGCTCACTGTACACTATATTTTATTTTTATGGGCCAGAAGAAACATCAGAAGCAGTGCAGGGACCAGGAAGTGCATCCTGTATAGATGAGGCGTTCTGCTGGATGGTATTTTAAATGTTAACATTTTTTTTTTTTGAATTAGGGATGCACATGTATTCAAAATTGGTAATTAATATCCCTGTGGGGAAGAACTTTCCCAATGAAAATGCAGTGCTTATGTATAAAACCTTTGACTTTAAGACTCAGAATCTCCACTTATTACTTGTTTCATAGGTCAGTCCCTCATTCCCCACTTCCTTCAATGAGGTTATTTCTTACCGTTGTTATATATCTGCATATATTTTTGTCACATTTCCTCCTGGAATCCCTCTACCTACTGAATAAGGTTTTTAATTTGCATACTGTTATGCTCACTGTTAGTAATAATATACGGTAAGATTTGAGACTCAGTGTCATGTATCCACATTTACACTATCATACAGAATAATTTTGCTGCCCAAAAGAAATCCTCTACATACATTTGCCTTTCCTCTCTCCAAATTCCTTAATAACCACTAAACTTTACTGTCTCTATGTGATTGCCCTTTCCAGAGTGCATGTGAGCAGAATTACATAGTACTTTGCCTTTTCCACCTTCCTTTTTTCACTTACCAATATACCTTGTAAGTTTGTAAAGTACGTCCCACAGTTGTTTTGATTTGCATTTTTCTCACGACACAAGACATTGAACATTTTTTTTTTTTTTTTTTTTGAGACGGAGTCTCACTCTGTCGCCCAGGTGGGAGTGCAGTGGCCGGATCTCAGCTCACTGCAAGCTCTGCTTCCTGGGTTTATGCCATTCTCCTGCCTCAGCCTCCTGAGTAGCTGGGACTACAGGCGCCCGCCACCTCGCCCGGCTAGTTTTTTTTTTTTTTTGCATTTTTTAGTAGAGACGGGGTTTCACCGTGTTAGCCAGGATGGTCTCGATCACCTGACCTCATGATCCACCCGTCTCGGCCTCCCAAAGTGCTGGGATTACAGGCTTGAGCCACCGCGCCCGGCCGACATTGAACATTTTTTGATGTGCTTATT
Source organism: Piliocolobus tephrosceles (assembly GCF_002776525.5). Classification (NCBI taxonomy): domain Eukaryota; kingdom Metazoa; phylum Chordata; class Mammalia; order Primates; family Cercopithecidae; genus Piliocolobus; species Piliocolobus tephrosceles. The sequence continues at coordinate 159,070,005 of NC_045439.1, forward strand.
GTACATGATTATCACTTCCTCGGAGAAATCACTATTTGAATACTTTACCATTTTTTATTGGGATATTTGCCTTTTGATTTTTGAGTTGTAAGGTGCTTTCATATATTCTGGAAAGAAGAAGCTTATTAGCTATATGACTTGAAAATATTTTCTTCAATATTTTGGGAGTCTTTTTACTTAATGGTATTCTTTGAGTTGGAAAAGTGTTTAATTCTGAGAAATTTTAATATATCTATTTTTTCATCCGTTTTTTATGCTTGTGCACTCATGGCATAGAAATCATTATTTAACCTGAAGCTGTAAGTATATATTCCTATCTGATTTTCTATGGATTAAGCTTATTTATTTCTTATATTTAGGTGTATTGTAATTTGAGTACTGTGTGTATATATATATATGTATATATATATATGAATAATATTAAAGAGGGGAATTGAAGTGCTGGGAAGAGAAGGGTATCGTCCCTTTAAATGATACAGAAATGGTGGGAGGGCATGGTTTCTGGCCAGGGCTCCACCCCTGTGTCTGTGCCCATTAACCTAGGTTAGAACAGGCATTTTTGTTTTCCTGCCTAAATGTTGCATTTCCCAAGACCACCCTGGCCTGCCAAACCCCCATCCTGTGCCTGTAAAACTCCGAGACCCTGGTAGGCAGAGACACAGGCAGCTCGTCAGCCCAGGAACACACGGGTGGCTGGATGTCAAGAGGCACCAGCAGGCACCAGCATTCCGGCCAGCCACAGACCGGCAGAATGGCACAAAGTTTGGCTGGGGCAGTCAGAGGAGAGCCCGAGCTGCCCAGCAACCCAACTCCAGGGGAAAATCATCTACCTTCTGGCTCCGCCATCTGCTGAGAGCTGCTTCCACTCAATCAAGTTTTGCACTCATTCTCCAGGCCTATGTGCGATCTGATTCTTCCGGTACACCAAGGCAAGAACCTCGGGATACAGAAAGCCCTCTGTCCTAGTCATAAGGTGAGGGACTAATTGAGCTAAATAACACAAGCCACCTATGGACGTCCAAACTAAAAGAGCACCCTGTAACACACGTCCACTGGGGCTTCAGCTTTAAACAGCCATCCCTGGACACCGCCGTGGGGTTGGAGCCTCACAGCCTGCCTGTTTGCTCCCCTAGACGTTTGTGCAGGGGGGCACTGAAGAAGTGAGCTATACCCACATCGCAGACCCTGCAAGGGGGGACAAGGGAACTTTGCCTGTTTTGTATATGTGTGTAATCAAAGTTTAGTTCAACTCATACATAGATATCCCCTTAACCCAGCAACACTTAATCAAAAAGTTTCTATATTGAATTCATTTGACATTCTTATAAAATCATGAGATCATAAAGGTAAGAGTTAATTTTTAGATATTCAGTTTTATCCCATCAAGCTATATACCTATTTTTTATTTTTACTTGATTTTTTCTTAAGTCTTTTTGTTGGTTTGTTTTAGACATTTGTTTCCTACATATACCTATTCTTATACTAGTACTACAAATCTTGCTCATTTGTTTTCTGTTCATTCTATTAATGTATTGCATGGCACTCATGGTTTTTGTGTATTGAACCAAATTTGCATTTCTGAGAAAAATACCCTTGGTCATAATGGTATAATAATTTTTACACATTTCTAATTTGTTTTGCTAGTGTTTCTTGGGGATTTTTTCCTGAGTTTTTATGGCATATTAGTCTTCATTCTTCCTTTTTGAAATGCCCTTGCCTTGTTTTGTTACCAGTATAAACTAACTCACAGTAACTGTTGTAGAGTGATTTCTTCTCCACTGTTAGTATTATTGCTGTTGTGGTTGTTTTGTTTTTTGGAACAATTTGTGATAGATGTTAATTGTTTATGATTTAGAATAATTTATCAGTGAAGTCATCCCAGTGCGGGGAGGAATGTGAATCCTAACAACAATCACATGACTTTGAAAGTGGTTTCTTCCCCCACTGATCCTTCAGTTGAGACCTCGGCCTTGGTATTTACAGTTGAATTCTTGACCCAGAGAAACTGTGAGTAATGTGTGTGTGTGGATCCATATGTTAATTTGTTATGCAGAAGCTGGTTAAGTATTAATCTGACACTAAATGTAATTCGGTATCCTGGATTACATTTCGGTACAGAAAAAAAGTCATTATGAGGAAACCTAGGAAAATATGACGAACACCTCTCCTTCAGTTAATAATAATTGTAACATGATCCGTTTCCTAGTTTTCATGAATAGACTACAGTTATAGAAATGTTAACATTCTAGTTGGATTTATGAAACGAATTTGAATGTGTGTACATCATTCTGTAAATCTAAAATTATTTCAGAATTTAAAAATGTTTTTCATAGTATTACTTTGGTACAAGAAGAAAGCAAAACAATGGAGGACATAAGCAGAACACCTAGTCCTCAGGAGATGAATGGATATTTAGGGAGAGAATAGTAAAACAGCTTTCCTTATCTATCCAACATTCTATACACGCATGCACCTACTTCAGTACAGCACCAACAGTCTCCAAGGAATCTCTCACTCATTTCTATATTCACTGTCATATTCTTCACTGCCCAGTAAGGAGTTTTAGTTGCAGTAAGCACTGCTTCACAGATATCTCGGTGCCTGTGCTTCACATATCCCCACAATCTCCATTTTTGCATATTGTTCAGAAATGTGTCTGCAGAATTTCACTAAAGCCTTTCTGGAAGACGTACCTTCTGGACATTTGGTGCCAAAATTGAGAAAGTCTGGTGTCACAGAATTGCAATCTTACTTTAGCACTCAGAAGAGCGTTTCTTTGGGACAGGGATTCCTTCTTCAAGTGATCAAAAAAGAACTTTACCTTCAAGTTTTTTTGGGGAAAAAAAAACCCTTCCATAATTTCTTTTCATCCTGAAGTCTCCATGATGAATTCTTTAGAACCATTTATTCTGTTGACACTTACACTGTAGAATTATATTACCCATTGCTAACACGAAAAAAATAAATCCACGGAATAGGTGAGGCCATTCAGGTACAACATAAAAGCTTACAACTATGGTGATTTAGGTTCGTCCTTGCTTTCAAAGACCTCGACATAAATCTCTACCAGGTGTTCTGCAAGTAAAGGCTAGTGAGTGATATACATATGTTGTGCATAGGTGGAGAAAGTGCCATATGAACAGAAAAAAGGACAGGTTACAACATATCCCTACTTCACCATGCAGTGATCCAAAAGATGAACACAGGATGATGACTGATAACTCCATGTATGTGCCACGTTACAAAAGAGATGTCAACCACTCATTCCTCACATGATGCCCTGTCACAGACCGCAGCACTCCACTCATTCCTCACATGATGCCCTGTCACAGACCGCAGCACTCTGTTGGGTAGCAGCAGCATTGTGTCCAGAAACCATGTTTGCAAAGACTACAAAGCCTACAAACCATACTGCATACTCTACTCCTAGTATCCACAAAGTATCTTGTTTTATGTTTAATATCATGGGGTATATTCTCCATACCACATAGTTTCACATAGTTTCAGTGAGAAAATGAGTTTTTGTGACCTGGAGTGAGAGATAAAGCTGACCTGGACCACAAACCTCATTTGTAAATCAAGATAACAGTTATTTAGGTGCAGTTATGTGAGCATTTGTTATTGAAGAAAGATTGTAACTTCATATTCATACTTCACGCATTAAGACACAACATCCTCATTTAAATTCCACATCTTAACATATCAGGAGTTATTCCATTTATTTATTTTTAACTGGATATTGTGTAAGAGGTACCTGACAAGTTAAATCCCTCATTCCTCTTCAATTACATGCATCTATTCTAATGTATCATGATGTAGAGTGTAAATACAGTGACTCATCTGAATCTAGTATGAAAAAAAACAAAAAAACAGGCAGTCCATAAGTGAGACACTAGTAGATCTAGACAGAGGGGATCCATTTAAACGTGGCAAATCAGGATCAGTGCAATTATAATGATAGGATTAAAAAAAAGGTAGTAAACAAAACTGTACTAATATGATGCCACATGCACAATGAAGCAAAGCACCAGACTCCCCAATAGGAAGAAGGTATGATTTTCCACAGTATATTAAACCACCAGATTTACTAGTAGCTTGCCTTTTCAAGAAGCTGTCATGGCAGACAAGCCGGATTCTCAGACCACATCATGAAGTAAGTACCCAAAACTCTACCCTGATCAGAAGTTAGTGTTCAGGGGATGAACGGCCTGTATATTTGAGATGATAACTGCATGTTCACGTAATTCATAATTCCTGGAGTGTCATCTCGAGGTAAACGTTCAGTCAGTATCCTACATTGTAAAGGGTTTCTTTTTCACTTAATCCTAAACTGTATGTTTCCTTTTTAGTCAATCAATTCATGAGGGAACACCAAAAGTTATTCCTATATTCAGGAGCCCCAAAGTGGAGTTAATCAGAGTAACAAGGGGGCAGAACAAAACATTGATAAAGACCATAGATCTCCTAGTTCTGCAGTGACTGATCATAAGGTAATTTATGTAATTACCTGCTATGTGATTAAAGGATCAGCATGAGGAAGAAGAAAGAAGCATGTTAAGGATAGAAGCATTGCATTTATAATGCAGATTGTAGCAAACAAAACATTGCTCATATTTCTAGAATAAGGACAGAAATTTGAAATATACAGCTTTTCCCAAGTCTTTAAAAAACTATCGCTCCAGTTATTTTCAAATAACTAACTCTTCAAAATTTCTATTTGTTTCTCAATGATTTTCATGAACCATGGTTTATAAAACAACTTCTCCATACAGAAAATAGGAATTCCAATACTTCAGTAAAAGAATCTGGTTTTTGTGTTTTGTTTTGTTTTGTTTTTTTGAGATGGAGTCTCGCTCTGTCGCCCAGGCTGGAGTGCAGTGGTGTAATCTCGGCTCACTGCAAGCTCCACCTCCTGGGTTCACACCATTCTTCTGCCTCAGCCTCCCGAGTAGCTGGGACTACAGGCACCCGCCACCACGCCCAGCTAATTTTTTTTTTGTATTTTTAGTAGAGACGGGGTTTCACCGTGTTAGCCAGGATGGTCTCAATCTCCTGACCTCGTGATCCACCTGCCTCAGCCTCCCAAAGTGCTGGGATTACAGGCGTGAGTCACTGTGCCTGGCCAAGAATCTGATATTTTTAATAGCTAGGAAGAATATAAATGGAGGTGGTTAATTTTTGTGAAAATGCTTTGATACATATTTTCTCAATAATAGACTAGAATACAGCAGATGTGCCACCCTAACTTAACAATGATTAATGGGCAGTCACAGAGAAAAAATGGTATGTTCCATTCATCCTAGAGTACACATTTTTACATCTTTCAAATAGAGATGCAGCATTTTACATTTGATAGTGTTAGGGCACTATTGGCCAGAAGGCATTTATAATGTAACTGTCCTCACATACACATACATGAACCTGGCCTAAGGATCTTCCATTGATACCTTTGGATAATACCATCAAAAAACTTGCAGAGGAGGTGTAATAAGTTTGGAAAGATAATCTCACAAAGAGTAGTCCAGGACTCCCATAAGAAATACAGTGGCTGGGGACAGTGGCTCACGCCCGTAATCCCAGCACTTTGGGAGGCCGAGGAGTGCAGATGACTTGAGGCCAGGAGTTCGAGACCAGCCTGGCCAACATAACGAAACCCCGTCTCTAGTAAAAATACAAAAAAGTAATTAGCCAGGCATGGTGCGATGCGTCTGTAATGCCAGCTACTCAGGAGGCTGAGGCAAGAGAATCCCTTGAACCCAGGAGTTGGAGACTGCAGTCAGCCAATATCATGACACTGTACTCCAGCCTGGACAATAGAGCAAGACACCATCTAAAAAAGAAAGAGAGAGAGAGAGAGAGAAATGCAGCATCACCAGATCACCAGTCCTTCTGATTACCACAGATGATGAATAATTAATCATGAGTTAGTGAAGTAAAAATGATTTCAAAGACTTTGCTCTGAATTGAATAAATTTTAGGCATACCTTTGCTTCTATGTTCTGTGATTATAGGAGTGATAAAAGACAAATATCTACATGAATGTAAGTTCAAAAGTGGTTTTTCCAATAATTACAGAGTAAAATCTTGAAGTGATTCTGACATCATGATTTCTAAAATGTTAAGTGATAAGTATTTGTTCATTACTTGTTAGTGGTTTTATTTTTTTCGTTCTGATATATAAAATATGGTAAAATGTTACAGTTGATTCAGTAATACATCTCACAATTAGAAAAAGTTGTCATGCTAGTTAGCATACACTATGTGTTGTACATGTTATTAGTTCATACAATCCAGCCAACATTCAAGAAGTAGGCGCTATTACCACTCCCACAGTCCAGCACTGAATCTGATCCAAACACTCTGAAGGAAAAAGAAGAATCTGAACTTGACTCAGTCTTATCTTCAGAGGCTCACATGCACGATATTCCAGCGTGTATTCCGGTACATGGTAAATGCTTTCTAGGGTTAGTTGCAGGACTCTGACCCTGCTTTATGATCATGAAGATCCTTTCCTAAATTGTGTTATATACTGTTTTAAATATTTTTATATTTTGGCCTGTGATCTATCTGGAATTGACTTCATGTATAATGTGATGTCAAATACCAGGTTTTAGTTTCCCTCAAAGAATATTAAATTTTCTAGGACATTTATATAAAAAACCATACATTCCCATACACTGACTTATCAGATATTTGATCATGTATGTATATATCTATTTTTCAGCTGAGTTTTCTATTTTTACAGGCGTGCACCATCACATACAGCTTATTTCTGCATTTTTGGTAGAGATGGGATTTCAACATATTGGCCAAGCTTGTCTCTTAACTCCTGACCTCAAGTGATCCACCTGCCTCGGCCTCCCAAGGTGCTGGGATTACAGGCATGAGCCCACATTTTTACATCTTTCAAATAGAATCCATGAAGGACCTGAAACTCCGAAAACACACTTGGTCAGACAGCAGTCAAATTGTGATTTCCCTTAATGGCACACACATGAACTTGTTGTAAAAACCTTCCATAGTCACCTTCCAGTGATAATGTCAGCATCAAAACTTGCAAAGGGGCCATGAGCAGGTTGAAAAAATAATCTCACAAGAGTAGTACAGGATGCTCCTAAGAAATGCACATCAACAAAGCTTCTGATTAGCAGAGATGTTGATAATGTAAGGAAAATCCTGGATAATATGTATTGATGGGTGATTCAGAGAATTTGATCTGAATGAGATAGATTTCAGGACACTTGTGTATTTTGCTTGTATTTCCCATCTCCTATAAATCATACGTGTAATATGCAACAATTACCTACATAGAATCGTAGATCACGTAGTGAGTGTAGAGACACTCAGCCTGGGTGACAGAGTGAGACCCTGTCTTAAAAAACAAACAAAAAACACATTTGTTTAAAAGAAGAGTTTTACATTTGCAGAATAGTTACAAATGTAGTAGACAAGTTTCCATAAACTCCACTCACAGTGCCTCTTATTACTTATCTGGTACGTTAATGTGGGACATTTGTGAAAACTAAGCAACTAGTATCACGTATTATCATAAAGTACTGTACACACGTTATTCAGATTTCTTAGTTTTCACCTAATGTTAAGTTTGTGTTTTAGGATCTCATCCGGGATAGATATCATGTCTTTAAGTTTCTCAGTTTCCTTGTTTTTGATGCCATTGACATTTCTAAGTGGGATTTCTCTGATGTTTCTCTCCTAATGAGACTGATACCCAGCCAGTGGTGTGTAAGCGTTCCCTTTTCACCTCATCCACACCAATATCTATATCATTTATTGACTTTTTAATAAGGGCCATTCTGAATAGGGTAGGGTGGTATCTCACTGTGGCTTTCATTTGCATCCCAGATGCTGATTCATGTTTAACATGTTTTCCTGCGTTGGCCATTTGTATATCTTTTGAGAACTACCTGTTTATGTCATTGTCTCACTTTTTAGTGGGATTATTCATTTTTTTCTTACTGACCTGTTTCTTGTAGTTTCTTGATTAGTCCCTTGTTGGATGTATAGTTTTCAAGTATTTTCTCCCATTGTGTAAGTTGTCTGTTTTACTCTGTTGATTATTTGTTTTGCTGTACAGAAACCTTTTAGTTTAATTCCTTTCCATTTATTATTTTTTTATGTTGCTGTTGCTTTGGGGGTTTTAGTCAAACATTCTTTGTCCAGGTCAATGTCCAGAATATTTTTTTTTCTAGTTTTTCTTCTAGAATCTTTCTGGTTTCACATCTCACATTTAAGTCTTTAATCCATCTTGAGTTAATTTTTGTATATGGTGACAGATAAGGATCCAATTTCATTCTTCTGCATGTGGCTGTCTTATTTTCCCAGCACCTTTTATTGAATAGGGTGTGCATTCCTCAGTGTGTGTTTTTGTCTGTTCTGTTGAGTATCAGTGGATTGTTAAGGCTTCATTTCTGGGTTCTGGGCTCTGTTCCTTTGGTCTATATGTTTACATCTATACCAGTGCCATGTCCGTGTGCCAGCAGATGTTGTCATGGACTGTGTTTCTTGACCTCGGGGAAGGGTGCAGTGCTTGCAGGAGAGAGCCAGCTTCAGTCATGGTGGTGGGATTGAAAATGCTTAGCCTTTGTCATCCAGGGGAAGTGCTCGCGATGATGGGCAAAGTACTCAGGTGACGATGGGCAGAGACATGGAACTCTTAAAAGTCCCCATTCCTGTTCTGTTACTGGGGCAGGTAGAGGGGAAAAGCTGGGTGGGGGGTCAGGAAAGTCCACACTCTGACTTTCCGAGTGTGGGCACAAGCAGCAACCCGATGGGGATTGGTGGATACTTTCCTGGCCACTGGGATAGGATAATGTTCCAGGGAGAGAAGGAGAACACCCTCTGCTTCACGAGAATCTGTACATGCAGGGAAGGGTAGCAAATGGCAGGTCAGTTCCACCACCTTGACACGGCAGGTCTCACACATGCAGACTTCTGCTGGCAAAAAACCACAACAGCCAGCTAGGTCCAGGCTGTCCAGGCTCAGAAGACAAACCACAAGACTTCCCACTGGAGACTGAAACTGAAACAGTTGCTCTGAGCCACACCCCTTGATTTGGCATGTGAAGCAGGAGTACCCAGCTCCCGTGGTCCTGGCAAAAGAATGCTTCTGCTTGAGTTCTGGTCATAGGGGTTCAGCCCCTGATCAGTTTTGGATTGTGCATGTCAGTTGGGAGCTTCTTTCAATGTGTGACCTGTGCCTGGGTTACCTGGATGATTTCCACAAGGTTCCCCTATGAATTAGTATCAGGATTATCTTCTGTCCCTGCTGTGGTCTGGGAGTGGACACGCAGTACATAGGTGCCACTCCTTTCATGCTCCCCACCTCTCTAAGTCAGCTCCAGCGCTGGGTGGGGTTAAGGCACTTCCCCATGCACTGGAGTGTGCCTGGCTCCCCAGTAGGAGTGTGTATCATGGAGACAGTCCCCACCTTTTGCACTCTGAGGACTCAGTTTCCCATCTGACACATGGTGCAAGTTGCTGCCTGCTGCTCCTTTCAAATTTTCCAAAGTTTCTTTCACTTTTTCTGTTCAGTTCCTGTGTGTGTTGGGCACAAATTTACAGTGTAAATCTCTACACACAGTTTTGCTGTTTAGAAGCAGGGAGGTGTCCTGACAAAGCCTCCAATCTGACATCTTGAAACAAAAACCCAAAAGACATGTTCCACTTGATGGGTAGAATGTCTACCAAAGTTATTTGGAAATTTCACCGTGAACATTGAATGTGTGTCTATTCTCCTTTAATAATTATGATGTTTCTTTCAGTCATTTTTTATGTCAGAACCCAAACATAGGTGTTTATATTACCCTTTACTTTTATTACTTCATTTGTTTGATTGTTTAAATTGTTTCAGTGTTGGCTGTTGGAACGTCTGTCAATTTTGAAACACCACCATAATTAAGCTTTGATGTTATGTGGTGGTTCAGTTGTTTGCATTGTTGTTTGGCGTTTTATTTTTTTCTGGCTTTACTAGGCGCTCAGGCTAATTGTGCTGATTCCCTCTTAAGCCTAGTGTTAACCATTATTTTTCACAGTTCTCTAGCTCTTTTTATTGGAAAGTTGAATTACAAATGGAGACCTGCACCTGGATGCGTTCATCACTCCTGTAGAATCTATATTCATGATCTTGCATGCTGACAGAGCAAATACATCTATGTATGCTGATTCATATATATACATATGTATATATGCATATACAGATATATGTGAGTTTAGATGTATACACACATACATACACATATATAAATATTTTACCGTGGATCTGTATGTATTTTTAGTAACTTAAACATGAATTTCCTATAATGCTCCAGCACTGCATGATTTAATCCAGTACTACATGAATCAGTGCACCTATTCCTGCTAACTTGTATGTAGCCTACCACTCTAACAGTGATAAGGATGGTTCTGTTATTTAATCACATAATCCAAAAGACGTGTATAGTGGTTTCAGAATTGGAAATATATACTTGACTAACTAAAGTACTTATGGATCAATCTTTACCCTTTAGTCTCAGAATATTCACTTGTTTGCTGAGTTCCTTGGGTCAGCTGCTTTTCCCCCACTCCCTTCAGTGAGGTTATTTCACTGATATGCAGTTACATTATGTGCATAGCCCCTTGCTCTCCTACCTACTGTATAAGATTTTTAATTTGCTTGTTTGTATTAAAAAGTTATTTAGGATTTGTAAAATATCATGTATTTATCATTACAGTGTGATACTATAACAATTTCACTTCCCAGAGGAAATCTGCAGTGCCTTACCAATTTGACCTGCCTCTCTTCCAAGCCCCTGGTACATACCAAACATGTTATTGTCTCTATGTGCTTTCACTTTCCAGAGTGTCACATAACTAGAATCACACACATATTTTGCCTTTTAAAATTTGCTTTGTTTTTTTGCAATATGCCCTTTAGATTTGTGAAGTGTATTTCATGGTTGTTGAGATTTGTATTTTCCTAATGCCAAAAGACTTAGGCCTCACATCATGTGGTAACTACATGACTATAGTATCTTTGGAGATATAGCTGTTAAAATAATTTACCAATTTGATTGTGGTATTTGTTTATTTTTTAGTTGTAAAATATTTTTGTATGCTGAAAATAATAGACCCTTTTCTGCTATGTGATTGCAAAGATTTTATTCTACACTTTGTGTTATCTTTTTGCTTTTAATGAGATACTCTGATTTCTAAGAGATTTTAATTCTATAAAGTTCAATATATTCATGTTTTTTACTTAACCTTTCTTGGGCTTTAGCTGTCATACCGTAGAAATCACAAATTATTGTTTAACCTAAGACACAAATATGTATTCCCATATTATCTTCTGTGGGTGTGGTATATTCAGCTCCAAATTTGGATATATGATCATTTTGATCCAATTATGTATGTGGGGTGAAAGAGAAGTTCAATTTGCTTTTGGATGCTCAATTGTCCTAGCAACATTTGATGGAAACCTATTTTCCATACTGAATTTACTTAGCAACTTTGTAAAATCATTTGACCCTAAAGGAAAAGGGTAATTTTTGGAATTCAGTTGTATTATATTCCTTTTGTCTGTAAGTCTGTGTTTATACTAGTACCACAAATCTTGATTTTGATTGCTTTGTAGTAACTTTTGAAATTTGAATGCATGAGTCTACTTTGTGAACTTTGCTTTTCATTTGAAAAGTTTCTGGCTATGTTGCATTATACACGAATTTTAGAAGCAGCTTGTCAAGTTAGAAAAAAAAGTCACCTTCTATTTTTTAAAGACACTGCATTGCATCTATATGTGAATTTGAAAAATACTGCCACTTAGCAATATTAAATCTTGTGTTCATTTTTATTAACTATTTACCCTGTTTACATACTCCTGTATGATGTTGAAAAAAGTGTCAAGAGTGGTCCTGGTCTTGTTTCTAATCTTGTGGAAAAAACTTGAGCCTTTCAGATAAATTGTGATGATATGTGAAGTTTTCATGAATGCCCTTTAAGGTAAAGTTTTCTCATAGGCTTAATTTGCTTTGTATTGTTATCACAAATTGATTTTGAATTTTTCAAGTGAATATTCTGCATCTTTTGAGATGATCATATGGCTTTTGTATTTGATTTTATTGATAAAGGGCATTACACTAATTATTTTATATATTGAACCAAATTTGCATTTCTGAGCCAAATACCCTGAGTGGTGGTATATAATTCTTTTTACATTTGCTGACTTGTTTTGCTGGCACTTCCTAAGAATATTTACTTCAATAGTTACAAAACATATTGATCTTAATTTTTCTACCTTGCAATGTCTTCCTTTAGTTTTAGCATCATATAAATTCACTAATAGTATACATTGGAAAGTGATCTCTTCTCCACTTTTGTCATTTTTGTGTAAGTTTTAAGTTGTTTAAGTTTTAAGAATTTGTGGTAGATTGTTATTAATTATTTCCAGAATTGAATAGTTACCAGTGAAGTCATTTCAACCAGTATAGGGCCTTGACTCCTAGCAACAATCGTATAAGCTTGGAAGAGGATCCTTCCTCAGCTGAACCTTCACTTGAGACCTCATCCTTGGCCATGATCTACATCTGGATTCATGATCCAGAGAAACTGTCATGTGTGCATGAGGTTTTGAGCCACCTAGTATGTTATAATTTATGCAGAAATAAATCACCCAGCCTGCATGGATGCTGGCGTGAATGCTCTCTCCTATTCTTACCATGGGATGTGAAGAATGGCTTCATGAAACTCAGCTCATTTGTTCTTGACTCTCAGTTCCATCATCTTAACTCAAAAACTCGGAGTATCTTCAAAAGTCCATGCTACACTACAGGGTGGAAACTCTACCAAAGCAGTATCTTGAGACAATGGTAGGTCTCATGTCACTGTCTTGTCTGTCTCAGCTATCACTGTCCTTCATTGTTTGATATAATCTGTCTTACAAGCCTTTGTTTATTAAGCAGGATCTGGCCAGCAGCCCACAGTGCAACGAGGCTCTCTCTTTGTTCCCAGGCAGATCGGCAGGTCGAGAAATAATAGACACACACAAGATATAGAGATAGCTGGGTCCAGGGGGGTCACCGCCTTCTGGTCCTGTGGTGCCAACAATGCACTGGATATGCCAGCATTTATTATTAAGTTTAGTGAGGGCGGGGGTAGGTTAGTGAAGGATTTAGGGTCATTTGATTATGAGGTGAGATGGTCAGTGGGGATGATGTAATTCTTTAACATAACATCAGTATGCAGAAGTATAGTATACAGAGATAAGAGTTTACAATATAGTGTGTGCATCAGCAATTTCTAACAGAGCCTTAAAACAGAAACACAATCTATCCATAACCTATGATTAGCAAGATATTAATCAGCAGTAACAGTTGCAGCAAAAGCTGTTTGCTAACAATCAATAGAAACAGGACGTGAAGAAAGATAACCGGTTAGACCAAAAATTCTCAGAAGGGAGTATGCCTTAACCCTAAAGAGACCTAGAAGAGCCGTGGCAAGATAAGGGCATTTACAATCGACAGGTGCTCCCCATGCGTCCGTTTATAGACTCTCCACGAGGGTCGCATTCCATTCCCAGAGCTATGAACATCTGCTTTTCTGGGATGGGAATCTTGGCGATAGGAAACCTCCCTGACTGCACATCCATTCATAGGCTCTCTGCAGGGGGAAGCACATCAAGCACTGTTGGCTCATTCTGGCAGTCCAGCCTGGCACTGTCTTTACACAATCCTGCATGCAATTCTGTATGTACAAATTTGTATTTACAATTAGGAGCATTTCATCTTTTATTCTGTAGCAATAGTTTCAGGGGGTCTCCGTACAATTGTTCCATATCTTTTGCCCCTTTTTTATTTGTTCATACATGTGGTATAGCAGTCTAATCCTTACGGGGAGCAGTCTAATCCTCTAAAACTCTATTAGAATAGAGTTTTGCATTATCTAAGAGTTGTGGATCATTGGGAAGCATCTTAGAACCTACCTGCCACATCAGGTTCTGTTCAAGCTGCATCAGTTTCCCCATCATTATTTATTTTGTTGACATAAACCCTTGTGAAAAAACTTACCAAGTAGTTTTTAGGCTGTATCACACAATATGGATGTGTTATATTTTCTCAAAATTTGACTGAGATTACACATTTACTTATACACATATTTATCTAACTTTGAAAGCAAAAACCTGAACAGTATATTATTTAGAAATGCAAATATAGAAAATAGTAAAGAAGAATGACAGAATCACAAAAAGCGAAATCAATGTTATAGTAACATTCACCAGTGTAAAAGAGAGGATGTAACATGTGATGCATAAGTGATATAGACAATATTTGGTTATTAATCTTGACAGTGGATTAAGAAAAAGAAAATGTATTTTTTTCTGTTTTAGAATAGTTTTAAGTTTACAGAACCTTTGGAAGTCACTACGGAGAGAGTATGTATATCTATCCAACACAGGGTTTTCTTTATTATTAACTTTCTATATTACTGTGTGGGATGTTTTTTCACAATTGTCACACCATTATTATACATTTTCATTCATTTAACAAGTGCATGCATTAATTGTATTTTTTGCCTTAATGTGAATTTTCTGTTCCAGGATTCCATCCAGGATACCACAACATATTTAGATCTTGTCTCCTTGTGCTCTTCTCCACTGTGCCAGGTTCTCAATTTTTCCTTTTTTTTTTTTTTCCATGATACTTACACCTACCTTTGGAATTTCTTTGACGTTTTACTGATTATTTGATTGGTGTGGGTTTAGGTGAGAAAGACCACAGAGGATATATACCATTCTGATGACATTATACCAGTTGTACATATTAATGAATCTATTTCCCCCTTTACATGTTGTGCTTTTATTTTAAAGTCACTAAGTACAAAACATATTCAACAAGTGAGAAATTATGCTTTAAATTGTATTGGCAGAGCTTGTAGAAGTATCATTTGCATTTCTTTTCCATAGGCAATTTATCTTCCATTATTTATTATATATTTTTAAATCAATTATTTATATGGGTAGTATATAAAATTATAGATAAGTATTGTAAGCTGTACTTACACTAATTTATTTACTTTGCTGCTCAAATTGTTTCAGGGTTTGTCATTGGAAGGTCTTTCTGTTGGCTCCTGTACCATTTGGAATTGTCAACATCATTGCTGTTTGATTTTGTTTCGTTGGTGGGTTGATTCTGTTGTTCATTAGCAAGATTTAACTTGCTAGCACTTTAAGGTGTTCCAGGCTTGTTGTGTTGTTTCTCTGCGCATGCCAGGTATTGACTGTTTTTCAAGGAATCATAGTTTCTTGTTTTTGTGCATGGTATTAGAAAAAAAGATTTGGTCTATGTGTGTTCCCATTTCTACTAGGGATCTGTTGATTCTAGGCTGTCAGCTAACAAGGCAATGGAATATATGTATGTATACTATCACATAGACATATATACACACACACAACTTACGTGTATCTACACACTCACACATATTTCTACATTTGATCTACATATGTATATAAAGTCAAACATGAATTCCTACTACTGTCCTCAGTACCACATGATCTAATCCAGTACCCCATGAATCAATTTTTTCATTTCTACTACTTGTAGGTAATCTCCCATTTTGACAGTGAAACAGTTCACCTCCTTTGTGTAATTATTGAATTCCAAAATACTTGCTGAGTGGTTTCCAAATTAGTAGTGGAAAATGTCTGCACCAACTAAGCAAGATGCTCATGTGCAAATCACAAATGTTTTAGACTGCAAATCTCCCCTTACTTCCTAAGTTACTTTGGTCAGTCTCTTTCTCACCCACTCCCTTCATGAATTTTTTTCATACATGTGTTACACACTTATGTTGTCTGCGTTGCTCCCTGGGATTCCCCAATCTACTAAGTAATGTTTTTAATTTGCATACATCTACGTTCACACTTTGTGATGTAAAATTCTTCAGGATTTGAAAAATAGTATCATTCACCCACCATTCCAGTACCATAGAAAATAATTTCACTGTAAAGAATATTTTTTACCTATTCAGCCTTTTTCTCTTCAGTCCCTGGTACCTACTAATCCTTTTACTGTCTCTGTAATTACACCATGTCACAATGTCATTTAAATTTAATTACCCACAGAATTCACTCTCCTCAAACTGGCTTCTTTTGCTTAAAAATATGCCTTTAAGGCCAGGTGCGGTGGCTCACGCCTGTAATCCCAACACTTTGGGAGGCTGAGGCAGGCAAATCACGAGTTCAGGAGATCAAGACCATCCTGGCTAACACAGTGAAACCCTATCTCCACTGAAAATAAAAAAAAGTTAGCTGGGCGTGGCGGCGGGCGCCTGTAGTTTCAGCTACTCGGGAGGCTGAGGCAGGAGAATGGCGTGAACCTGGGAGGCGGAGCTTGCAGTGAGCCGAAATTGTGTCATGGCATTCCAGCCTGGGCAATAGAGCGAGACTCCGTCTCAGAATAATAATAATAATAATAATAATAATAATAATAATAATAATAATAATAATAATATGTTTTTAAGTTTGTGAAGTGTCTCTTGGTTCAGATTTGCATTTTAGTTGAAAGGTCAGGTGTTGAGCAACTTTTCATGTGCCTTTTGGACATCTGTATAGTATCTTTGAAGGAAAAAGTATATTCACAATATTTACACACTTTTATTTATGTATTTTAATTTTTGTAGAAATGGGGTCTTGTTCTTTCACCCAGGCTGTAGTGCACTGGGGTGATCACTGTAGCTCACTGTAGCCTCAAATTCCTGCACTCAAGCGATTCTCATACCTCAACTGTCTTGAGTAGCTGAGACTACAGGTGCATGCTACCATATCCCATTAATAAAAAAAAAAAAATGTGGGAACAGAGTCTCACTATGTTGCATAGACTGGGCTCAAATTCCTCGCCTCAATTGATTCTTCCACCTCGGCCTCCCAAAGCACTGAGATTACAGATGTCAGCCACCACACTCAGCATCACCCACTTTTAATTAGCGTATGTCACTTTTAATTTTTCTGATGTGAGATGTTTTATGTATTTTGAATAGTGCTATCAGTTTTATGATTTGCAAACATTTCTACCCCTTTTTTAGGTTGTTTTGAAGGTGCACTTTGAATTATGAAGTGATTCAATTTTTTTGTTTGTTTTATGGGACAGGGTCTCTCACTGTGTCACGCAGGCTGGGGTACAGTGGCATGATCTTGACTCACTGCAACCTCTGCCTCTGAGGTTCAAGAGATTCTTGTGCCTCAGCCTCCCGAGTAGCTGGGATTACAGGTGTGTGCCACCATGCCCGGCTAATTTTTGTGTTTTTAGTGGAGATGGAGTTTCATTATGTTGGCCAGGCTGGTGTCAAACTCCTGACCTCATTTGATCCACTTGCCTCAGTCTCCCAAAGCATTGGGATTGCAGGTGTGAGGCCCCATAGCACCTGGCCTAAAATGATCTAGTTTCTTGGTTTAAAGGAGGAAGACCACACAGGGAAAATGCCATCACATCACGTCAAGGGTAAATATTACTAACCTGCTTTATAACTGTTGGTATTAATTTTACCACCTGGGTGAGATCATTCTTACCAGATTTCTCCACTGCAAAATTACTCTTTTTTCCCCCTTTCCATATTGTATGTTTCAAAAAAAAAATGTGAGTATATACAACATACACTGAGGAAGTGGGGCAATCACACTCCCCTCCTGATGAGACAGAATTTTTTTTTAAAACCTATTTGGACATTTGTCTATATTTTTTGTATATTTATCCAGTCATTTATTTAAATCAGTATATCAACATAGGTACCTAATTTCCACTCATTACTTATTCCACTTATTACTACTTCATTGATTTTCTTGCTAAATTTGTGCCAGTATTGCCCACTGATGCCTCAATAATTATGGTTTGATGTTGTTGTGTTTGGTTGGTTGGTTATGTTGTTATTTGTCATTGTTTTTAGTTCTGGCACTACTAGGCACGATAGGCTAAATGTGTTTATTCTCTTCCCATGCCTAGTATTCACCATTTCTTCACATTTGTTGGAAAATAGAATAGAAAAGAAGATCTGGGCACTCACTGGGTCTACTAATTATTCTTGGGGTTTCTGTTAAATCAAGACATTCTTGGCTGACAGAGCAAATATACGTGTGTATATTTGTGAGCAAGTATACACTGATATGTGTGTAAAATTCTATTATAAACCTCTTCAGTATATGGAAAACATTATTACGTGTGGAAAACATTATTACGTATCCACCATTACAGTATCAGAGAAAGTAATTTCACTGCCCAAAAGAAATCTCCTGTGCTTCACTGATTCAACCTTTCTCTCTGTCCCAAGCCCCTTGTTACCACCGAATTCTTTACTATCACTATACTTTTTCTAGAATCATATGAATGGAATTACTAGGTATTTTGTCTTTTCCAACTTCCATGTTTTTACTTAGCAATATGACATTGATTTTTGAAGTATATTTCATGATTGTTTAGATTTTCCTTCCACTAATGATTGCAGGATAGGTGAGCCCCCAAATTAGGGCTTAGACTGGGAGGGTTCTTAGTTTGCCCACAGAATAATTTAAGGTTGAGCTGCTGGTATTAGACAGCAATTTTTTATTGAGTATTGCTTCTTCCAGAGTAGGTGTAACACATATGCATTGCATCCAGAGTTGGCAACCTGTGGCCTTTTGGCAACTGTATTTATACTAAGGTAAATCCGCTTTCAATTACATGCAAATTGAGGAGTTGGTCAATGCAAATTAAGGGGCAGGTTATTTAGGACTTTCTAAGAAAGGGGCAGTAACTTCTGGGTTGTTGCCATTGAAACTGCGGGTGGTTGCAAGGGAATTTGTAAACAGTCGTGGTGCTGTTGGGAGTGTCTTATGGCAGTGAGCTATGAGCATAACCAGGATCACTTTTGTCTCCATCTGCTGGTTTCTGGTGGTTTCTTTACTTTATCCTGTGTAGAACAGATCTTGTTTTGTTCAGTAGGAGTTGTTAACAGAAAACAAGTCCTGCCATTCTCTCACCTCCTAATGTCGAAAGGCATTGAGTGTCTTTTCATGTGATTTTGGATATGATAAGAGCTTTTTGGAGAGTTGGCTACTTGAGTAATTTTCCAATTTTGATTGGGATATTTGCTGTTTTATCTTTGAAGTGTAAGATATTGCCATATATTCTGGATAATAGACCATTATCAGCTATAAAATTAGCAAACATTTTCTCCCATTCTTTGAGTTTCTCTGTATTTGATGGTGTACTTTTAATTTCAAAAGTTTTCCATTATAATGAAGTTAAATATATATTCATTTTTTCCATCTTTTGCTTGTGCTTTCAGTGTCATGTCTTAGGAAACATTGATTAACATAGGACCACAAAGATGTATTCCTATGTTCTTTTCTACAGTTTGTACCTGTTTGGTTCTTATATTTGATGCATGATCATTTTGAATCAAGTTTTTGGTGTAAGGCAGGAGTCTGAGTACATGTTGCTACCCACTTCTTCCAGAAACACTTGATGAAAACAATTTCTCCATACCTAATTTGTATGGCTACAGTATACAATTATTTCATATAAATGTGAGAGTTTATTTTTGAGCATTATATTCCATTCCATTGAACAATATGAATATAGCCTTATACTACTACCATAAAATTTGATTACTCTTTGTAGTAAGTTTTGAAATCAGGAAGTATGTGTCTACTATGCCAACCTTTTATTACTTTTTCAAGATTATGTAGGCTGCTCTGGCTGTACTGTGTATTGTATATGAACTTTAGAAAATGTCAATTTAGGGGAAATTTAAGGGACAGAAACTCATAAGAAAGCTTGTGATTTTACAAGGTCAGGAGATCGAGACCATCCTGGCTAACACGGTGAAACCCCGTCTCTACTAAAAAAAAAACAAAAAATTAGCCAGGCGAGGTGGTGGGCGCCTGTAGTCCCAGCTACTCGGGAGGCTGAGGCAGGAGAATGGCGTGAACCCGGGAGGAGGAGCTTGCAGTGAGCTGAGATCCGGCCACTGCACTCCAGCCTGGGCGACAGCGAGACTCCGTCTCAAAAAAAATAAAATAAAAATAAAATAGAAAGCTTGTGATTTTAGAGGACATTTCCTTCCCCTAAATTTTGGGATTTTGATAGAGGTTTCATTAAATCTATAGATCCTTTTGGAAAATACTGCCAACATAACAATACTAATCTTCCTAATAAATGAACATGGCAAGATTTTACATTTATTTAATTTTGATCAATATGTTTTCTATAATTTTCGTGTACATCTTATACCTAATTTGATAAACTTATTCCTAAGTATTTTTGATGTCATCTCGAATGGTTTTCTGAGTTTTGTTTTTAGATTATTAACTACTTACTGTATAGAATTTCAAAGGATTTTATAAATAGAGCTTCTGTATTGCAAATTTGTTGAACTCATTTCTAAATTCTAAACATTTGTTTTATACATAAGTTAATGTCATTTGCAATCAGAGTTTGATTTCCTTTTCATACTGGTTGTTTTATATTTGTGTTTTTCTAGACTAATTGCCCTGAGTACAGCCTCCAGTACAACGTTCAAAACAAGTGTCAAGAGTGGAAATTCTTGTCTTGTTTCTAATCTTAGAAAAATTAGTAAACATTTCAGATAACTTATGATGATATGTGAATTTTTCATGGATGCCCTTTAAAGTGAAGACAGTTCCCTATCTGCCTTGTTTGTTGAACATTTTTTATCATAGTGAGTTTGGGAATTTTCAAGAGATTGTGCATCCTTTGAGATGATTATGTAGTTTTTATTATTTATTATATTAATATAGTAGTTGGCATTAATTGTACTTGAATGTTGAACCAAATTTTGCTTTCCCAAGGTAAATACCCTTGACAGAGTGTATAATACTTTCTACGGGCTTCTCACTTGTTTTGCTAAGATTTCTTTGTTGATTTTTGCCTTTACCTGATTCTTAAGGTGTATTGTTCTTAATTTTCGTTATTTGAAATGTGTTTGTCTAGTTGTGGTATCAGGGTAAACTAACTTATGGTATGCAATGAGAAATGATGTCCTCTTCACTTTTTGTTGTTGTTTTTGAAGAATTTGTGATAAATCCGTATTAATTGTTTAGGAGATTCCAATGACACACTAGTCAATTCTTCTTGATTGGGGCAGGGAAGTGAATCCAAAGAGCAATCACATGATCTTGGAAGGAGACCCTTCTCCAACAGAGCCTCAGCAAGAGTCACCACCTACATCTGAACTGAAGACTCAGAGAAACTGTGAGTAATAGCTATGTGACTTTGAGCCACTAAGGTATGTAGTAATTTGTTAGGCACCAAGTACTGATAAGTAAAATACCTGACAGTAATTGTCATGTGGTATTCTGGAATAGATAAATATATCATTATTAGAAAAGGTAAACGTGTGCCATGGTAGTTCGCTGCACAGCTAATCCAATCACCTAGGTCTTAAGTCCAGAATCCATTAGCTATTCTTCCTAATGCTCTCCCTCTAAAGACTTTTCTTTACTCTTAAAGTATATTCTTGAAATACATTTTGAAACTCCACCACCTTCACTGTATACTCCTTTGCCTTATGCACATTTATCTAATTGTATGTTTGTTAAATTCACACTATGAAAACTAACTATGCTTTTCAAGAAATTCCAGAGGCTAATTTTATTTTTTTCTTTGTTTTGATTTTTTATTAGATCATTGACACTAATTTTTTTATTTTCTTATTTTTTATTATACTTTAAGTTCTAGGGTACATGTGCACAACGTGCAGATTTGTTACATATGTATACATGTGCCATGTTGGTGTGCTGCACTCATTAACTCGTTATTTACATTAGGTATCTCTCCTAATGCTATCCCTCCCTGCTCCCCCCACCCCACAACAGGCCCCATTGTGTGATGTTCGCCTTCCTGTGTCCATGTGTTCTCATTGTTCAGTTCCCACCTATGAGTGAGAACACGCAGTGTTTGGTTTTCTGTTCCTGCGATAGTTTTCTGAGAATGATGGCTTCCAGCTGCATGCATGTCCCTACAGAGGACATGAACTCATCCTTTTTTTTGGCTGCATAGTATTCCATAGTGTATATGTGACACATTTTCTTAATCCAGTCTGTCACTGATGGGCGTTTGGGTTAGTTCCAAGTTTTTGCTACTGTGAATAGTGCCACAATAAACATACGTGTGCATGTGTCTTTATAGCAGCATTATTTATAATCCTTTGGGTATATACCCAGTAATGGGATGGCTGGGTCAAATGGTATTTCTAGTTCTAGATCCTTGAGGAATCACCACACTGTCTTCCACAATGGTTGAACTAGAGTCCCACCAACAGTGTAAAAGTGTTCCTATTTCTCCACATTCTCTCCATCACCTGTGGTTTCCTGACTTTTTAATGATCGTCATTCTGACTGGTGTGAGATGGTATCTCATTGTGGTTTTGATTTGCATTTCTCTGATGGTCAGTGATGATGAGCATTTTTTCATGTGTCTGTTGGCTACATAAATGTCTTCTTTTGAGAAGTGTCTCTTCATATCCTTTACCCACTTTTTGATGGTGTTTTTTTTTTTTTTTCTTGTAAATTTGTTTGAGTTCTTTGTAGATTCTGGATATTAGACCTTTGTCAGATGAGTAGATTGCAAAAATGTTCTCTCATTCTGTAGGTTGCCTGTTCACTCTGATGGTAGTTTCTTTTGCTGTGCAGGAGCTCCTTAGGTTAATTAGATCCCATTTGTCAATTTTGGCTTTTGTTGCCATTGCTTTTGGTGTTTTAGACATGAAGTCCTTGCCCATGCCTATGTCCTGAATGGTATTGCCTAGATTTTCTTCTAGGGTTTTTGTGGTTTTAGGTCTAACATTTAAGTCTCTAATCCATCTTGAATTAATTTTCATATAAGGTGTAAGGAACGGATCCTGTTTCAGCTTTCTACATATGGCTAGCCAGTTTTCCCAGCACCATTTATTAAATAGGGAATCCTTTCCCCATTTCTTGTTTTTGTCAGGTTTGTCCAAGATCAGATGGTTGTAGATGTGTGGTGTTATTTCTGAGGCCTCTGTTCTGCTCCATTGGTCTACATCTCTGTTTTGGTATTTCAGTACCATGCTGTTTTGGTTACTGTAGCCTTGTAGTATAGTTTGAAGTCAGGTAGCGTGATGCCTCCAGCTTTATTCTTTTGGCTTAGGATTGTGTTGGCAATGCGGGCTCTTTTTTGGTTCCATATGAACTTTAAAGCAGTTTTTTCCAATTCTGTGAAGAAAGTCATTGGTAGCTTAGTGGGGATGGCATTGAATCTATAAATTACCTTGTACAGTATGGCCATTTTCACAATATTGATTCTTCCTATCTATGAGCATGGAGTGTTCTTCCATTTGTTTGTGTCCTGTTTTATTTTGTTGAGTAGTGGTTTGTAGTTCTCCTTGAAGAGGTCCTTCATATCCCTTGTAAGTTGGATTCCTAGGTATTTCATTTCCTTTGAAGCAATTGTGAATGGAAGTTCACTCATGATTTGGCTCTCTGTTATTGGTGTATAAGAAAGCTTGTGATTTTTGCACATTGATTTTGTATCCTGAGACTTTGCTGAAGTTGCTTATCAGCTAAGGAGATTTTGGGCTGAGATGATGGGATTTTCTAAATACACAATCATGTCATCTGCAAACAGGGATAATGTGATTTCCTCTTTTCCTAATTGAATACCCTGTATTTATTTCTCCTGCATGATTGCCCTGGCCAGAACTTCCAACACTACCTTGAATAGGAGTGGTGAGAGAGGGCATCCCTGTCTTGTGCCAGTTTTCAAAGGGAATGCTTCTAGTTTTTGCCCATTCAGTATGACATTGGCTGTGGGCTTGTCATAAATAGCTCTTATTATTTGGAAATACGTTCCATCAATACCGAATTTATTGAGAGTTTTTAGCATGAAGGGCTGTTGAATTTTGTCAAAGGCCTTTTCTGCATCTATTGAGATAATCACGTGGTTTTTGTTTTTGGTTCTGTTTATATGCTGGATTACATTTATAGATTTGTGTATGTTGAACCAGCCTTGCATCCCGGGGATGAAACTCACTTGATCATGTTGGATAAGCTTGTTGATGTGCTACTGGATTCAGTTTGCCAGTATTTTATTGAGGATATTTGCATCGATGTTCATCAGGGATATTAGTCTAAAATTCTGTTTTTTTGTTGTGTCTCTGCTAGGCTTTGGTATCAGGATGATGTTGGCCTCATAAAATGAGTTACGGAGGATTCCCTCTTTTTCTATTGGTTTAAATAGTTTCAGAAGGAATGGTACCAGCTCCTCCTTGTACCTCTAGTAGAATTCGGCTGTGAATCTGCCTGGTCCTGGACTTGTTTTGGTTGGTGGGCTATTAATTATTGCCTCAATTTCAGAGCCTGTTATTGGTCTATTCAGGGATTCAACTTCTTCTGGTTCAGTCTTGGGAGAGTGTATGTATCCAAGAATTTATCCATTTCTTCTAGGTTTTCTAGTTTATTTACATAGAGTTGTTTATAGTATTCTCTGACGGTAGTTTGTGCTTCGGTGGTGATACCCCTTTAACATCTTTTATTGCGTCTATTTGATTCTTTTCTGTTTTCTTCTTTATTAGTCTTGCTAGTGATCTGTCAGTTTTGTTGATCTTTTAAAAAAACCAGCTCCTGGATTCATTGATTTTTTGAAGGGTTTTTTGTGTCTCTGTCTCCTTCAGTTCTGCTCTGATCTTAGTTATTTCTTGCCTTTTGCTAGCTTTTGAATGTGTTTGCTCTTGCTTCTCTAGTTCTTTTAATTGTGATGTTAGGGTATCAATTTTAGATCTTTCCTGTTTTCTCTTGTGGGCATTTAGTGCTATAAAATTCCCTCTACACACTGCTTTAAATGTGTCCCAGAGATTCTGGTATGTTGTATCTTTGTTCTCATTGGTGTCAAAGAACATCTTTATTTCTGCCTTCATTTTGTTATGTACCCAGTAGTCATTCAGGAGCAGGTTGTTCAGTTTCCATGTAGTTGAGCAGTTTTGAGTGAGTTTCTTAATCCTGAATCCTTGTTTGATTACACTGTGGTCTGAGAGACAGTTTGTTATGATTTCTGTTCTTTTACATTTGCTGAGGAGTGCTTTACTTCCAACTGTGTGGTCAATTTTGGAATAAGTGTGATGTGGTGCTGAGAAGAATGTATATTTCTGTTGACTTGGGGTGGAGAGTTCTGTAGATGTCGATTAGGTTCACTTGATGCAGAGATGAGTTCAATTCCTGGATATCCTTGTTATCTTTCTGTCTTGTTGATCTGTCTAATGTTGACAAGGGGGTGTTAAAGTCTCCCATTATTATTGTATAGGAGTCTAAGTCTCTTTGTAAGTCTTTGAGGACTTGCTTTATGAATCTGGGTGCTCCTGTATTGGTGCATATATATTTAGAATAGTTAGCTGCTCTTGTTGAATTGATCCTTTTACCATTATGTAATGGCCTTCTTTGTCTCTTTTGATCTTTCTTGGTTTAAAGTCCGTTTTTATCAGAGACTAGGATTGCAACCCCTGCCTTTTTTGTTTTCTATTTGCTTGGTAGATCTTCCTCCATCCCTTTATTTTGAACCTATATGTGTCTCTGCACATGAGATGGGTCTCCTGAATACAGCAAACTGATGGGTCTTGACCCTTTATCCAATTTGCCAGTCTGTGTATTTTAATGGGAGCATTTAGCCCATTTACATTTAAAGTTAATATTGTTATGTGTGAATTTGATCCTGTCATTATGATGTTAGCTGGTTATTTTGCTCGTTAGTTGATGCAGTTTCTTTCTAGCATCGATGGTCTTTACATTTTGGCATGTTTTTGCAGTGACTGGTACCGGTTGTTCCTTTCCATGTTTAGTGCTTCCTTCAGGAGCTCTTGTAGGGAAGGCCTGGTGGTGACAAAATATCTAAACATTTGCTTGTCTGTAAAGGATTTTATTTCTCCTTCACTTATGAAACTTAGTTTGGCTGGATATGAAATTCTAGGTTGAAAATTCTTTTCTTTAAGAATTTGAATATTGGCCCCACTCTTTTCTGGCTTGTAGAGTTTCTGCCGAGAGATTTGCTGTTGGTCTGATGGGCTTCCCTTTGTGGGTAACCGACCTTTGTCTCTGGCTGCTATTAACGTTTTTTTCCTTCATTTCAGCTTTGGTGAATCTGACAATTATGTGTCTTGGAGTTGCTCTTCTTGAGGAGTATCTTTGTGGCATTCTCTGTATTTCCTGAATTTGAATGTTGGCTTACCCTGCTAGGTTGGGGGAAGTTCTCCTGGATAATATCCTGCAGAGGTTTTTCCAACTTGGTTCTATTCTTCCCATCATTTTCAGGTTTACCAGTCAGACATAGATTTGGTCTTTTCACATAGTCCCGTATTTCTTGGAGACTTTGTTCATTTCTTTTTACTATTTTTTCTTTAAACTTCTCTTCTTGCTTCATTTCATTCATTTGATCTTCAATCACTTGATACCCTTTCTTCCAGTCGATTGAATCAGTTACTGAAGCTTGTGCATTTGTCACGTAGTTCTCGTGCCATGGTTTTCAGCTCTATCAGGTCCTTTAAGACCTTCTCTACATTGGTTATTCTAGTTACCCATTTGTCTAATCTTTTTTCAAGGTTTTTAGCTTTTTTGCGATGGGTTCAAACTTCTTCCTTTAGCTCAGAGAAGTTTGATCATCTGAAGCCTTCTTCTCTCAACTCATCAAAGTGATTCTCTGTCCAGCTTTGTTCCGTTGCTGGCAAGGAGCTGCGTTCCTTTGGAGGGGATGAGGCACTCTGATTTTTAGAATTTTCAGCTTTTCTGCTCTGCTTTTTCCCCATCTTTGTGGTTTTATCTACCATTGGTCTTTGATGATGGTGACATACAGATGGGGTTTTGGTGTGGATATCATTTTCTGTTTGTTAATTTTCCTTCTAACAGTCAGGACCCTCAGCTGCAGTCCAGAGGCTAATTTTAAATGAACTGAACATAAAACCCGAGCTGCAGAATTTTCCCCCTCTTAATGATTGCCTCAGATGGATAATCTATGGCCCAGCTGTAGTTGAGACGGCATCTGCCTCTGGCTCCGGGTTGAACATAACTCACAGGCATTGGAGAAAGACAAACAGTCCCTGAATTCTGCACAACTCTTGCACTCTTGTGCACCTCCCATGTCACATTTCTTTTCCTGTAAATCACTGCCCTCATCCCACAGTTTCAAAGTGGTCTACAAAGGTGTAATCCAGCTGTTTCTGCACGGCTAGCTTTAGCAGATAAAGCCAAGTTCCTTTCACTGCACTTCTTCCTAAGACTGTTGGTCTGCTTTCCAGTAAATGGGGCAATTATGCACAGAAGCACACCAAAGGTTAACCATTCGTGCCACTGAAAGAGGCAAGGAACACCCAAAAATGCCAGCTGCTTTGGGCTAGTTGACCCCATGGTTGGGGCTCTAAAGAATTTCCCTGCACCTGTTGAGAGGCTTTTGTCTTGGGAAACTTCCCTTCTCTTCTTGCTGCTGCACCAGCTGCCTACTACACTTACTTAGCACAGGGCAAGTGGCATCTGCAGAAGTTGACAGACTTCAGAACTGGGTAAATCAACCAAAATGCGCCCTGAACTACCTATTCTTTGATATCACTTGAGCTCTGCCCTGTTTAGACATAGCTGCTTGTGACCATCTGGGCTTGTATGTCATCTGTATCTATGTCAAGACCTGAGCTTTGCTTCATTTGGGCGCAGCTGCTTGGTGGGGAGCATCTGAGATTGAAATGAGGTTTCAGGACTTTTATCTGGCCCTTTGGTGGGGATCTGTCTGGGAGTATGCAGTCTACACCTGCGACTGTATAAGTGTATTATACCTACATTCAGGCCTTTATCTCTGCCTCTCTCCCCTCCTTCCTCTTGCGTCTGCAAGGTGGTCTCCGTAAGCCCCACTCCATCCAGGATCCAGCCCTGGAGGGAAACAGTCTCCACTGCCCTGGCTTGGTTCATTCTGGGACCCTGGAGTACTTCTCTCAACTGTGCCAGTTTTTATGGGGAAAGGAAGCATGTGAACCATTCCGTAGGTTATCTAAAGGGCTTTCCACCGTGCTTATGGTGCTTACTGTTTTTGAGAAAAAAAGCTGAACAGTATATGGCATAGATATTTAGGCAGTCCCGACTCCAACCTCTTGCCCTTTTTGTCTGCCAAATTCACCATCTCATTTGTTGCCATTTGGTTACCCTCTACTAGAGGACTAAGTGCAGCAGAACATGGACTTGGGATGAAGTTGATATTCTGGTTGAGTGGGCATTTGGGGAGTACTGTGCTAGCTACTGCTAATCATCAGCCTGGCCAAGGAGTTTATTCTCTGATCTAGTTGGCTGTTCCAGCTGTATGGTCAGATTTGCACACATATGCCTTTTAGGTCCGTGAGTGGTACTACTTGCACTGTATATGTGAAGAGCTAGAAAAGTCTTTCCATCCCTGGAGTTCTGGTTGAATGATATGAGCAGTGCAGAATGGAAGAGAGACAACAAATAAAAGTTGCCATCACTGTTTCAACAGGGGTGAGCAGTATGGATATAAGAAGCAAGCCAGGAGGGGAAACAAGGTCTCTATTTCCTCTGGAAGGCCCCTGTGGTATATCCTAGCTAAATGTAGAGCCTATTGCTAATGTGTCCATGACAAAGAGAAAAGTTGCAATGCCGTTTGGACTCTGTACCAACTAGGTTATGAATTTTGGTCTCTGAATGTAAGTAACCCACACTCGACTTTAATCCAGTTAGGGCCATTTTGTCAGAGGTCTGGAAAATGGAAAGTAATACCATATGTCCAAGCCTTTATGAATTCAGACCACAAGAAATGATGCTGACTGCTAGCTGTACAGAAGGATAGGAGAAGAAGAAGTTTCTTCACAAGCCATAGAGCCAAACTTGGGATAAAGAATTGTTCCTTTTTTTTTTTTTGATGGTGTCTCGTTCTGTCACCCATGCTGAAGTGCAGTGGCACGATCTTGGCTCACTGCAAGCTCTGCCTCCGGGGTTCATGCCATTCTCCCACCTCAGCCTCCTGAGTAAAGCTGGGACTACGGGTGCCCGCCATCACACCCGGCTAATTTTTTGTATTTTTTAGTAGAGACAGGGTTTCATTGTGTTAGCCAGGATGGTCTCAATCTCCTGACCTCATGATCCACCTGTCTCAGCCTCCCGAAGTGTTGGGATTACAGGCATGAGCCACCACGCCCAGCCAGAACTGTGCCTTTTTAATGCCCTCCACCCAGTTGTTTCCACAGCTCCGGCCGCAGCTGCAATCCTTCCTGCCACAGTTCCGTCTGTTTTGCCCAAGATGGCTTCCCTTCATTCTGGGGCTATTGCATGGGTACCAGGGGTTAGGACATATCCTAAGTATTTAATCTTTTGAGTTGAAATCTGGGCCTTATGTGTTGAGACGCTATAGCATTAGTTCTCAGAAAATTTAGAAACTTAATGGTATTTTCATCTGAATCTCTTTTGGTTGGGCTAGCGACAAAGAAGTCATCCATATATTGGATAATATTACCTTATTCAATTGTAACATCCTTAATTCTCTAGCTGATGCATTTCCAAATAGATGAGTGCTCTCCCTAAGCCTCTAGGGAAGAAATATCCAACTTAATTGAGAAATAAAATGACTAGCAGGGTCAGTTCATTCAAATGCAAAGATAAATTGCAAATCAGGATGTAGTAGATTGGGGGGAAAAAGCATCTTTAAGATCTAAGAGCTAAACTAATTGTCATCCCCAGGGACCTGGACTAACAACATGTAGAGATTAGTTACTGTTGGATGTTTGGGAATAACAGCCTCATGGACAGCTTGAAGATCTTCAACAAATCTATAGTCTCCATTTGGTTTTGTAACAGGCAAGATTGGTGTATTACAAGGAGACTCACAGGGTCTTATCCATCCAAAATGCAAAAACTTAGCTATTAATGGCTGGATCCACAATTGCACCTTTGGTTTTAAGCAGTAGTGTCTCTTGCAGGGGTGTGGCTTACCAAGCTTAAATGGGATGCAAACCAGAGGAACGTTTAACACTTTGCCTGGAAACTCAGTGTCCCATACTATATGATTTACTTGTGAGGTTACTTTAATATGTAAGCTAGATAAGTTTCCTACTGACTTTCCTCTCTTACCACAGGAAAGGAGGAGCAATCTCTCCTCTGCCTTGTGATTTCCAAAAGATACCGCTGTTTGCAGCTGTGTCAACAAATCCCTTCCCAACAAGGGAATGGGGCATTCAGGCATGATAAGAAAGGCATGTGAGAAAGCAGAATCTCTGAAGAGAAGCTTTAAAGGATAGGTAAAATGGCGTATGAGTAGTCCACACGTTCCCATGACCATACAGTTTTGGGGTGACGGATGCCCATTATAATGGATTAAAACAGAGTAGCAGCCCCTGTATCCAAAAGGAAGTTATTATTGTTACCTACCATTTCAAGGGCAAGTATCCACATACCTTTTTATGGCTGTGTAGTTTTCCAGGGTGTATATGTACCACTTTATCCAGTGTACCAGTTATGAGCATTTAGGTTGATACCATGTCTTTGCTATTGTGAATAGTGCTTCAATAAACATAGGTGTGCATGTGTCTTTATAATAGAACAATTTATATCTTGGGAGGTATACACCCAGTAATCGGCTTGGTGGAACAAATGATTCTTCTGACATGAGGCCTTTCAGGAATCACCACAGTGTCTTCCACAATGGTTTACCTTTTTTACACTCCCACCAATGGTGTAAAAGAGTTCCTTTTCCTCCACAATCTTGCCAGCATCTGTTGTGTTTTTGACTTTTTAATAATTGCCATTCTGACCGGCATGAGATGGTATCTCATTGTGGTTTTGATTTGCATTTCTCTAAGTGAGGTTGAGATTTTTTTCCACACTTTTTGGCTGGCTGTACATCTTACTTTGAGAAGTGATCATTCATGTCACTTGCCCACTTTTTAATGGGGTTATTCATTTGTTTTGTTTGTTTTGTTTTTTCAAATTTGTTTTAAGTTCCTTGTAGACTCTGGATATTAGACCTTTGTTAGATGAACGCATTGCTAAAATTTTCTCCCATTCTGTAGGTTGTCTGTTTACTTTAATGTTAGTTTCTTTTGATGTGCAGAAGCTGTTTAGTTTAATTATATCTCATTTGACAATTTTTGCTGTGGTTGCAGTTGCTTTTTGCATTTTCATCATGAAATTTTGCCTGTGCCTATGTACTGAATTGTATTGCCTAGATTTCTTGTAGGATGTTTATAGTTTTGGGTTTTACATGTAAGTCTTTAATCCATCTTGAGTTACTTTTTGTATATGGCTTAAGGAGGGGACCAATTTCAATTTTCTGCATGTAGCTATCCAGTTCTCCCAGCACTATTTATTAGGTGGGGAATTGTTTTCCCATTGCTTGTTTTGATTGGTTTGTTGAAGATCAGAGGGTTATAGGTGTGCAGTCTTATTTCTGAATTCTGTATTCTGTTCCGTTTGTCTATGTGTCTGTTCTTGTACCAGTATCATGCTGATTTGCTTACTGTAGCCTTGTAGTATACTTTGAGTCAGGTAGCATGATGCCTCCAGCTTTGATTTTTTTGCTTAGGATTGCCTTGACTATACAGGCTCTTTTTTGGTTCCATATGAGTTTTAAAATAGCTTTTTCTAATTCTGTGAAGAATGTAAATGTTAGTTTAATGGGAACAGCATTGACTCTGTAAATTACTTTGGGCAATATGGCCATTTTCATGATACTGATTATTCCTAACCATGAACATGAAATGTTTTTCCACTTGTTTGTGTCCTCTCTGATTTATTTGAGCAATGGTTTGTAGTTCTCCTAAAGTGAAGAGGTCCTTCACATCCCCTGTTAGCTGTATTCCTAGATATTTTATTCTTTGTGTGCAATTGTGAATTGGAGTTCTCTCATAGTTTGGCTCTTGGCTTGCCTGTTGTTGGTGTACAGGAATGCTAGCAGTGTTTGTACATTGATTTTGTATCCTGAGACTTTGCTGAAGTTGCTTATTAGCTTAAGAAGCTTATGGGCTGAGATGATGGGATTTTCTAGATACAGGATCATGTCATCTTCAAACAAAGATAATTTGACTTCCTCTCTTCCTATTTGTATATATCCTTTATTTCTTTCTCTTGCGTGATTGCCCTGGCCAGAACTATGTTGAATAGGAGAGGTGAGAGTGGACATCATTGTCTTGTGCTGGTTTTCAAAGGGAATGCTTCCAGCTTTTGCCTATATAGTATGATATTAGCTATAGGTTTGTCATATATGTCTCTTATTATTTTGAGGTATATTCCTTCAATACCTCAAATAGTTTATTAAAACCACATGATTATCTTAATAAATGCAGAAAAGGCCTTTGATAAAGTTCAACATCCTTCATGTCAGCGTATTTTCTAATTGCCTCAACTAAATGCTTTGAAACAAAGCTGCATTCTCATATTTATCCTGAGAAACTTCCTTAACCTTTTCATAATTAATAGGCTTTTTCATATACCTATTCATCCCTTCCAACAAACAAGTGACCATATGATCTCTCCTTTCCAAATTCTGACTGCCCCTTTGATAGTTCCATTCTGGATCTTAATCTGGAACTGCTGCAAGCCCTTCTTGATATATATTATGTTTAAGGTTATAATCCAATACCTCATATACATGGTTCCTAGCTGTCCCCAAAATGCGTTGTCTTTCACTGTACAACAGACAGCAAAACATGCAAATCCTACCATGTTAAATTATAGGTCAGTGTGAATTTCTCAAACTTATTTTTGTATTTTTCTGAATCTTCAGAGAAATGACTAAACTTGTCTTTCCAGAAAGCCAAATCAGACACACAGAAGGGGATGTGTACTCTTACAGTGGCTTCTTCCCCATTTGTCACCTTTGTCAGTGGAAAAAGATTTCTTTTTGGAGGTTGGTAAGAGGCTTTACTATTAGTAGTACTTGCAGGTCTAGTGGTTCCTCAGGGAATGGTGGGTAACCAGTGGGACTAGATGGGTGAAGAGGAGGGGATAAAGGAGTTTCAGTAAGTCTTCCAGGTCAACTAGAGGGAGAAAAGGGCAATGCACCTGAAAGAGCTGACAGGAGGAGGTTCTCCTCCACCCAAAAAATGACCACTGAACTGTGCAGGGAATGGGGGGAGGGAGGTTTGTATTGAGGGATCATCTAATATTTCTAGTTCTTTACCTTTTCCTCTCATCAAACATGTACACACCTGTTGCAGGGTTTCATCCTTACTGAGCTGCAGAAGTGCTTGATTGAACATATGGTATCTCATCCCACTTCTTCTCCCACTTAACAAAACAAATCAAGTTGAAGTATAGTACTAAAGATTGTAGTTCCAGCAGATGGCCGTTTTTCTAGTTTTTACAAAAAATATTGCTGCCAAAAATATTACATAGAAATACCAGTTTCCTCTTCTTAAGCCCATTTAGTTTAAATTGGTCCAAACATTCAAGAGTACATCCTAGCATTGACTCCTTTGCGATTGATGCCATCGTTCCCACAAAGGAGGCAGGCCATGTTAAAAGATAATTTCCATACCTATGAGATTGTATTCCCACTGGCTGAGTTTCACTAAGAAGGGTAAGAGAGGTTTTATGGTCAACTGCACTAATGAGGGGATCCCTGCTGAAAATTGAATTATCTTATTCATATTAGCCAAACAATATAAATGAACTGAACTGTGAGTCTTAGATAACCACAACATGGAATCCAACAAAAGAAATGTCAAATAAGGCAAAGGAAATGAAGAGGATTTAGATGGGGATGACCAGAATGAGCAGGTTCTGGGCAATAGGGGCAGCATGAATTGGACAGGCAAAGCCATTTGCCCTGAATCCAAGAAAGGAAAGAAGTTTTGTTACTGTGCCAATTGAAACAGAGCAGCACGGAAAAAAGGTCCCCTGATTTCCATTTTACTGCTTCTCAATTAGGCCTAATGGGCAGAGCTGCAGCAAAACATAACCACATATGTCTAATGTTACTGCTCTCATACCTGTTAAATACCAAATTTCAATCAACAAGTTTAGAGATGGAGCTTTAACAGCTAGAGTCTTAAGCTGATAAAAGAAAACCAAATCCTGCAATGCTTTTTGGTCTCAATGTTTCACAGCTTTGTGACAGAGCATGTGTGTACAAGTAAACAGATGGAAATCGGGAAGTACACAGGGAAAGAGAATGTTAAAATCCCTAGGACCAGTTAAATGAAATTTTCCGAAAATGACAGTGAAACAGAGACAGAAACCAAGAAATCGATTCATGCAGCAAAGGGACAAAGCAGATTAATACAAAGAGAATAGCAGTTAATATCCCTTAGTACCAAACCTATTCTTAGCTCAGCAGGACTTTAGTGAGTGGGCCCTTTAACTCCCGCAGATCTTAGGGGGACACTAACCCTCCTACGTTGTGCCTTTAACCCAAGTTCCCTCAAGCATCCTTGCCTTTTATAAGAAGGGCCTTTAATCTTCTCCATCATAGTAGGGACTCTACCCTCCTATGCTGGGCCTCTAAGCCAATCCCATCCTCTACCCAGGTAAAATGCACCCCACTTACCCAAAGTCAGCCAATTGGTGCTGTGTGCACATGATTTTCCTTTGGGCCAGGGGTCTCCAGTGTAGTCCCTTCATGGTTTGCCATCAAGATGTTACTGAAAGAGGTCATGATCCAAACCCCAAGAGACTGTTCTTGGATCTCTCATGAGAAAGAATTCAGGCCACATCCATAGTGCAAAGTCAAAGCAAGTTTAGTAAGAAAGTAAAGGAGGAAAAAATAGCTACTCCATAGACAGAAGAGGGCATTCCCAAAAGTAAGAAGAGGAATGTGCCCACCCTAGGTATGATGTTTGTTTATATATAAGATTTTTTTTTTAATGGGGAGATGTGCTCTACTACAAGAGCTTGTGATAAAGGATTAATTTTCATAATCACTGTCTCTTGCAAGAATCAATATTGTTATCTTTAAAGCAAAATTTATTGAAAAACTAGGAATACTTTCAATTCACAAGATACCAGGACATCAGGAAATTCCTAGGTCTGTTATGTCCTGTGTTTGTTTAGTAAATAGTATTAATCTGTTCCCTTCACTGTAAACATCTTGAGCTAGGAATGTCTAACCTCTTGCTTAAGCAGTGCAGCAAGTCCCAGCCTCATTTTTCCTAGCCCCTATTCAAAATGGAGTTGCTCTGGTTTGAATGCCTCTGACACTAGTTAAAGGTAGGTAAAGCAGCTCTACTGGTTTTCATTTTGTTAGGGGAAAAAGGTATCTGAGTTGCTGGAAGTGAATCCATATGGGTCTGCAGCAACCTCAATTCTTGCCTTCTCAGAAGAAATAATTCAACTGAGGAGGATAAGGCAGAAAAAGGGACTGAGGCAAGTTTCAGA
The DNA here is from genome assembly GCF_002776525.5 of Piliocolobus tephrosceles. Lineage (NCBI taxonomy): Eukaryota > Metazoa > Chordata > Mammalia > Primates > Cercopithecidae > Piliocolobus > Piliocolobus tephrosceles. The sequence goes on from NC_045439.1 coordinate 159,105,349, forward strand.
TTAGGAGCAGAAGTTTTATTTTTTAAAAAAAGTTAGAGCAGGAAAGGAAAGGACATTTGGAAGAGACCCAACCTAAGTGGGCAACTTGAAGGACAAGTATTGTGTTTTTCTCTGATCACAGGACTTTATAGGCTGGCCCACCTCTGGTATCTTGCTCCCCTGTTCCTTGATTCTAACATTAGGGTGGGCTGCCTGCATGGGAAGTGTCCTCCTTATGCTTGAGAAGTGAGTATACAGCAGTGTGTTTAGGAAGTATTTTTTACCTGTTTGGGAAGTTGCCTCTCCCTAGCACCTGCATTCAATTAACATTTTAGTGTGATAGCTGTGGACCATCAGCAGATTGTCTCTCCCTGGCACTGGCTGCCAAATTATCACTGATAGACAATAGTGTGATAAGTGCTAAGCCATAACCTGATGATCACCTGACACTCTTCATGGGTGGGGTGGGAGAGCCCTCTCCTGCCCCGATGCCTGTCTTATCTGTAACATTTCCCTGCTCAAGAGACCAAGATTTCAAATCCTTGGGGAAAAATGAACAAAGGTCAGTCTTCTGTAACTGGGATGATGGTGGTTCTGTGGGTCTTGGCCTCTTGTTAGCTGGCAGAGCAGGAGGGTGACTCCAGGGGTTGGTGTAAGTTGGTGAAAGCAGTGTCTAGCCAGATCCAAAGGAGATGGACAGGATTTTGCCTCCTTTCTGTCCCATTGATGTATAGTCTAGGGTTCCCCTGTAGAAGAGAGCCTCTTGAATATTCAGAGGACAGTATCCCTCACTGAGGATCATCTGGATGGAGCTTGATGACCTGAAAATCAGAGGAGACAAATCAGGTTATTAGATTTAGAAGACATGGACTAAAATGAATTGAAATTAGGACAGCTCCAAAAGAATTCCTGAGGCTGCCTACACACCCAGGTAGCTGGTGACTGTCATCATGCCTGTGCTAAGACATGGGTGCATGGGGCTGCCAGCCGATTCTTATATATGCCCAGAGCTAGAACATTGATCCAGATTTTCACATTACCCATCCCTTTTGTTTCTTCTGAGCTGCAGCAAGAGATTATTGGTTGGTTCATGGGAATAAACAGGGGTAGTCTAAAATGCAGACTAATACATAAAAACAATTGGCGAGAGTAGAATCTATTAGTAGATGTACTATAATTTTTAAAGCATATTTTTCTCCAATACTCATTTTTATTAAAAATAAATCATGATTGAATGGATTTGTTTGTAAAATAAACTATAGTCTTACAGTACTTCAAGTGATTATTTGCATAAAGCACAGCAAGAATAATTATTTTTACATAGGCTTTTAAAATTGGCTTTGATGGAACTCTGTTCCACAAGGAACTTCAGAGAAGACTTCTTCAAAGCTGGACCCAGCTGTGGGTTTGTACCCTCGAATACCTATGAGTTGGGTAAATTTCCCTCCTTTTGAGGTCCCAAGATAACTTTGGACTCCTTGCCCTGTCAGAAAATGACATTCTTTACATACCACAGATCAGGAACCCTGTACAGGGACTGTGTAGACAAAATATGAGGCCAGTTTACCCAAGGGGCTTTTATTGGCTCTATAAGTCAAGTTTGATTCCTTAAAGGAAAGCAGCCCATTACAGTCCAAGCCTTGGTAAAACAACCAGTTTCTCCAATTTTGTCCTGTTGCAAAAGAAAACATTCTTATTGCACTTATGACAATAATCGTATTACCATAGGTTAAGAATACTCACAAATAGTTTCCAAATTCTGGAGAAATAAGGTAGAGATAAACAAATGTGCTCCAGACATTGTTCACAGGTGTATACTTTACTCCTTGAAATCATTGAAAGCCTTAAATCGCTCAAAAGAAAAGTTTCCTTGGCTCTGAAAAACAAAAAAAGATTAGCAAAATTTTAAGCAAAAATTTAAGAAGATTACTTTAGACTTTTATTAGTTCAGTCCATGCAATTAGCTCCTGTTTTGCTTGATATTCATGAACAGTTCAGCTCTCTATGAGTCCTAAAAGGGTTTTTTTCCTTTATTCTAATGTCACAATCTCCAACGTTATTAGAAATCTGCACTTAAGAACACCTATCAAAGTTCTATAGCCAATTATAAACCACATTTGAAGAGGATTTAAACAAGACAATTGTCTGAGAATAACAAAAAGTTTTAGGGCAGCCACAGTTAAAGGCACAATTGATAAGGAAATTTGTTACCTCTGTGTCACACAATTTTACATGACAAATTTTGATTATTAATAATATACCCTAAGTTGTATCAGAATTCCATAACTTTGGAACACATACCAGTAACATATTTATACAAATACATCCCAAGGAAAGCCAAACACCATTTCATATTTGGTAATGCTTCCTGTATGATTTTTATATGAAATAATCCAATGCCATTTTTGGAGTTTAGAAGACACAGTATGTTAAAGATTAATTAGGTCAGAAAAAGATAATGTACAATTTAATTTGGGGAGGTTTTTCAGATATCAAAAGTTTGAAACACTTGATGTTACAAAATAAATGTGAGTTTACCATATGTCATTCGTTTAAACAAAATAATAACTCAAATTTTAAAAAGGCAAATGTTTTACTCATTTAAGAGGGAAGACTTAGCTTTCCAATTTGTCTCTTTCTCTTTTTTTTCGTACAGTTTATTCAAAAGGCAAATGAAAATCTTTCATTATCTTTTAATATTAAAAAATTCTAGTTCCAAAGAAAAAACCAAATCTCACCTTTGCATTAGTATATTAGTAATGTTAAAGTCAATTATTAATAAAACCCAGTAGACAAATGTATTCAATTTTAATCAGTTTGACCATAAGGTAAGAAACTTTTTATAATGCTTTGCAATGTTTTTGTCAAAGAGAAGGTTGATGCTCCAAGAAAATTCTCTTGTGCTTTTATTCCAATGTTCAATTAATGGAAAAACTGAATATTACCCCTTTAACTTTTGCCAATATGTTTACACACAGAATCTATTTTACAATTAATTGTTCACAAACCTTCCACAACTTGTTCAAACCTTCAGAGTTTTCCTATTTTGCTTAAAACAATCCTTAAACCCTCTATAAAGTTAGGCAAGAAATCTACATTCCCATGCCTTCTTACAATTTTTACCAAAAGGACATTCTACTTTCCTTACACAGTTGTGTGTAAAACTGTTTCTTCAGTAGTCTCGATTGCATGTTATTACGTTAACTCTTAGTAACTTTTACTTCTGGTGGAAAACCTGGTTAGGAAGCAATTTTACTTAAGTACCTGGTGTGGAGCCTGGGAAACCAGACACAGTGCAGCTAGGTCTGACTCTTTCCAGCATAGCTGGGTCATGGCTAACTCCACATGACCTCAGGCCTTAACTAGCCATAAAGAAGTTAAGTTGTACAGTTGAGAGTCATACTGGCATTTTATGAAACATTTAGGAGGCCTAATAACCTTTTTTTTTTTTTTTGAGACGGAGTCTTGCTCTGTCCCCCAGGCTGGAGTGCAGTGGCGCAATCTTGGCTCACTGCAAGCTCTGCCTCCTGGGTTCCTGCCATTCTCCTGCCTCAGCCTCTGGAGTAGCTGGGATTACAGGTGCCTGCCACCATGCCCGGCTAATTTTTTGTATTTTTAGTAGAGACAGGGTTTCACCGTGTTAGCCTGGATGGTCTTGATCTCCTGACCTCGTGATCTGCCCGTCTCAGCCTCCCAAAGTGCTGGGATTACAGGCGTGAGCCACCATGCCCGGCAATAACCTTTAAATTATACATTTGTTTCATAAATTTTCTTTCACAAATTCTTCCATGAAATACACAGACCATCTACAACATGTTTGTACTTTCCGACTGAAGGGGTGGCCTGCCCCTCCACACCTGTGGGTGCTTCTCGCTAGGTGGAAACGAGAGACTTGAGAAAAGAAATAAAGACACAGAGACAAAGTATAGAGAGAAAAGCGGGGCCCCAGGGGGCCAGTGCTGTGCTTTCAGAGGACCCACACTGGCACCGGTCTCTGAGTTCCCTCAGTATTTATTGCCAAAAAGATAAGGGAGTAAATCAGCAGTAAGGCTTACAGATACACGGAGCTGTTACATTTTCCCAGTATCGGGCAGGAGACAGATGTTTTTCTTTTACTGAGATTTAAAGGACTGGTACTGACCTTCAAACCAAGCAGGCTTTGAACATTTATCTAACAAAGCACATTCCTTACAGCCCAGAATCCTTTCAACTTTAATTAGCACAGCAATGTTTCTAGCAAGGACAAGATTGGGGGTAGAGTCACAGATTAACAGCATCTCAAGTATAGAGCCGAATGAAGTCTCTTAAACTTACTTCTATCTATAATAACACAGCAACAGGCTAACCTATTTTTTCCCTACACCGACTTGTCCTAAATATCCCTCTATTTAAACAACCGGTCATTTTACTTTAGGACAAGAATTAACCATACAAGATCCTTTCTTATATAAAATACCTTTTCCTTATAACTGTCTTTACCAAAAGTATCTCTTTACATTTATAACCTTTGAATTAGACAAAAGTCATTCTCCTCCCATTAGAGGTTAAGATTTGTACTGCATATTGCTGTGTGCATCCTGTGAAGGGGGAGCAGATAAAGAGGCTATCTGTATACTGTAGAAATTATCCCGCCTCAAGAGATTGCTCAGTTATACTTTTGCTAGGGCTTATCTGAATAAATGTGGGCTAATTCTAGACCCCTGAGGTAGCACTGTCTAGGTTATAGTTTTGGTTAACGATTTAGGTGGAGACAAATAGGCTGTTAGAGAGAAAGAGGAGTTCAGAGGTTGGGTAAATATTAAATGAGCACAGATCTTAGGAAGTATACTTTTGCCCAAAGAGGTGTTGGGTATTTGACATCACCAGGGACTGGTGGGACAATGGTAATTGATCCCTTAAGTAATATAAAGGGGTGTGAATCTTTTCTTTTGGAGGTGTTATGCCCAGACCGTTTATTCCCTGGAGAAGACCACCAGAGTCCAGAGTCAAAGCCAAGCAGCAAGGATCTTTATTACAGGTTCGAACCTGGAACTCTCACGCACACCCGTGAAATGAGCGGGGCGGGAGAGCTCCCCAGCTGGGCTCCGGACAGTGTTATATAGTCTGGGGTAAATAGGCACAGAGTCATTATACAAATCAGATGTATGATTGGTCGATATTTGAACAAGGCGATTTGGCTGATTATGATTGGTTCCCGCCATTTCTGGTATTTCAGTTAATTTTGAAATTCTGATGACGTTTATCAGGGGCTTGCAGGGCAGGGGTAGGGCTTGTTTTCGCAAACCCGAGGCGGGAAAGCAGTCTTACACAAAGGCAGTTAATCATATTGCGACAGGTTTTACAGGGCTTATTTTGCAACATGGGTGTACCTTACTTAAACGCGTCTTGTGACCTTGCCGTGCCTCAGAAAGAAAAACAGGAACTTACAAAATCTCTAGAATGTGCCGAGATAGGGACAAAAGGATTGTGAGAGCAGAACAAAGGTTTAGCAATAGGGTGGGTACACACTTTTATGCCCTTTCAGAGGAAGGGGATGCCATTTGCCTTCCTTAGCCCTGTCTTCCTTATTCTGCTCTTAGTTATAAAAGACTGAAGAGGCTAATCTGAGGACCACCTGCACAGGGTCACTGGGTTCCAATGCTGACTTTTATAATTTCCTCTTAGTTCATTTTTAAGCCAGTTTAAGGTTTCAGGAAATTAACCTATTTCCAGTTTTGGGGGATGCATCCAAGAGGTGTGTCCTGTGGCGTAGAGATGTGATTACCCACCTGTGAAGAGACAGCAGAGGAGAAAGAGGAAAAAGAAAGTCCCATTCTTTCTATTATCCTGGTATCCCCCATGGTCCTGGGTTCCAGAATGAACCAGTCTTACTGTGTACTCATGGTCCCATCTCATCACAATTACCTACTTGAGAACAGAGGAGATACTGGAGTGAACAGTGGGCCCCTGTTCATCTTTGGGGTTCCGGAATGAACTGGTCTTTACCATGTACCGTCCCCTGAACCTTTCATTTCTGTTCCAATGGTAATCTGTTGGCCTGCAACCAACCTTTATCTCTGTCCTATGGATCTCTTGCATCTGTGGCCTCGGGCTGACCTTGTCTCCATGACCTTATAGCAACTCTCACTCACAGTATTTTAGTAATAAAATAAGTAACTTTTCTCAGAAGCCTGTCTTTCAGCTAACTGCCACAGAGACTTGACTTTCCTCCCTACTCCCTTAGAATATGTCTTTCAAAGTCTTGATGCATGTTGAGAAGGGCATGAAAGTAATTAGAGAAATGGAGGCTACAGGAGGGAAGTGGAAGGAAGTGAGGGGAATAAGAACCATCTGACTCCTGCGTCTGGAAAGCCTTCATATGCTCATGTAAATAATAGTCCTTGGATTCAAGACAGCAACGTTTATTCACACTCCGGACAGAAAGCAGTAAGCTCCAGACGACTTAGGGCCTCAGGTAAGAACTCACCAGCAGCAAAGAGAGAATGTCTTCTCCTCCCAAAATAGTGCTGTCTCAAAAAAGCAAGTAGGGGGGATCCTTAAAGGGCCAGAGTGAAGCCGTATGCAGGCAGACAAACTGCTTTTAAAAGCTATTAGAAACTTGGCCCCATGGCATAACGGGAATGAAAAGCACATGTTAAGTTATAAGATGCCAGCAGAGCCAGAATTCCAATTACAGTCTGTCCTGGCCATGTCAGCAGACAGAGGCAGGACTGAAGGTCACCTAAGCTGGTAAAAACAAATACAAGCCTCAGGGGATATCCACCAGGGAGCCTTTGTCTTGCTACCATACAATGCAGAGAGCTGCAGGGTGTGAATAACAGGGAGTGTGTGTTAGAAGTCACGTGGCATGCAAAGTGAAAGCAAAGAGGCAGACTTGCCCCTAAGGCAGAATGTCCAGGGTGTGCTAGCCCACTGCAGAACACACAGAGAAAACCAGAAAATGGGTGGTGCAGGTGTTTCGAATAGAGCCAAGTTTAGTTTAATAAAAGCAAAGGAAACTCCGTACATAGCATGATTTTTAGGCCTTAGCCTCACCAATCTCATAAGCCTCCTGTTTAGGATGGCCATTAGTGCCTCAGATCTGCTGGGTGTGGACCCTAAGGTCCTTCACACCCCCACAGGCCACCAGTCTGGGTAAGCTGAGAAGTCAGCCAGGGGAAGCAGGTAAATTATGACCAAGAGCAATTGCTCTGCATGTTGGTTAGTAAGCAGGAGAGAGAGAGAGGGAACAAGAAAAACCACACTCTGGGTCAGACGCCTCCAGCTGAAGAAGATGAGGCACAGAGCTCTCTCAACACTAGGGAATGATCTGAGTCACGCAACACCACATACGTTAGGGGTAGAAGATATCCAAGTTACCAGTGGTGATTCCATGTGGGTCTATAGCAAACTCAATTCTTACCTTCTCAGAAGAAAGAGTTAGACTGAGAGACATAAGACAGAAGAGACTGAGGCAAGTTTCAGAGCAGGAGTGGACGTTTAGTTTTTAGAAAACTTTAAAAAACTTTAGAGCAGGAAAGAAAGGAAAGTACACTTGGAAGAGACCAAGAGGGCAACTTGAAGAACAAGTACAGTGTCTTACCTTGATCATAGGACTTTATATGCTGGCCCACCTTTGGCGTCTTGCTCCTCTTTCCCATGATTCTTCCATTAGGGTGGGCTGTGCTCCTGTGCAGTGCTCTCCTTATGCTTGGGAAGTGAACATGCGGCAGTGTGTTTAGGAAGTGTTTTTATTCGTTTAGAAAGTTGCTTCTCCCTGGTACCTGCGTTCAATTAACACTTCAGTGTGGCAGCTCTGGCCAATCAGGAGACTGTCTCTCCCTGGCACTGGCTGCCAAATTATCATTTTTAGAGAGGCAATGTGATAACTGCTGAACAATTATTTGATGATCGCCTGCCATTCCTGGTGAGTTGGGGGAGAGAGCCCTCTTCTGCCCTGCTCATGCCTTTCTAACTACGTATAACAATTTGGCATTTTCCACCTTCATATCTCTCACAACTTCACTTTGGAAACCAATGTGGCAAAGATGCCAGCTGCTAGGTATGTCTATTCCAATTACGCATTGGGGAACTGGGAAATTAACAGAGGATGGGTTTCGGGACCAACTGGACACACGGTGACTAGGACATGAGCTGAAACATGATTGACCACCTGACTTCCATTAGCCCCAATTCTATCTGGAGATTACGTTGATGTTTCAGGTCACCTGGAATCAATGTCCACTCACGGCCAGTGTCCGGCGTCGCTAAATGATGTGATTATTTCCCTTTTGTCAGTAAACAATTACCTTAATAAAAAGTGGTAAGTCTTTTTAGGAAAGTATGAGAGGAAGATTAATGTATAGTTTTGGTAGTGTACCTCTGTCTTTATTGGAGGATCTCTGCCTCCCCTTCAAGGAAAGGTTCTGAGACTAAAAATTGGCTCAAGTCTAGGAATTGACTGTGGGTCTATAATTCTTTATTTTTCTTTTTTATCATTTGAATTAGAGTTGTGTTCATGGGCACGAATATGTGTTTTGCTTAGACAGAGCAAATAAGACTTTTGTCAGCTTCCTACCTATTTAACTTCTAGGAAAACTGTGGCTAACTGGTTAAGTCCATAGATCTGTAGGAGTCAGATGGTTCTTATTATTGCTTTGGCTTTGCTGTCTCCATTACCATAACAATGCCCCCTTGCCTTTGATGGGTGAGGACCACTGCTTGGTTCCTGCCACCCCTGGATCCACTTATTCTCATTGCATTTGAACTTTTCACTGGACTGATTCGGGTTCTCACTGTAAGAACTGTCCTGCAGAGAAGAGCAACCACAGAGTTCTTCGGGGATGCTGGGGCTCCCATCACAAATCTGTGTCTCACAGTGTTGGTAAATGATAGGTCTTCGGGACCCTTTCAATGTGAATGAATAGGTTCTAGTGACAAGTTCACTCTGACATTAATCTGTCCCTAAGCCTCTGCATACCTTCCTCTGTGGTAAACCAAGATAGATGGCACAGCTTGCCCATGGTCGGCCATTTTTTGTCCTTCAACCAAACAGCTAAACAAACTATTAGAACCTTTTGTGACTCCGCAAACGGGAACATCAATGGGCCATGTTAATCAATTCAACTTGATCCAATGCTATTTTCCCTTCACTATCCCACACCCTTACTGCCATTTCAGATCCATTTCCACAGACTTTCTGAAGGTTTCAGTTGAAATATTTTTTTTTAAAAAAAATTCAAGTACTTTTTTTTTTTGTAATGTAGTACACATCCTCATAAGTAACAATTTGTACCTCATCTTTAAGGCCCTCCTGAAACTTGCACCTAGATATAGTTATATTACAGAAGTAGTCACTGCTGTCAGTGGTCAGTCCTAATGAAAATCGCCATTGTCTTGCTTGGCACCTGCCTCAGGTGAGTCCATTATCATTTCCACAGGTAAATAAATACTTAATCCCTTCAGACAGAGAATACAAGGCTTACATCATTGTACCTGGGAAAGCTGCTTCCACTGGGGGTAGAGTTAAAAAGTTCACTTCCGGTGGCAAACAAAATTCATTAGAATTCAGGAGTTCAATGTTCCTACGTCATCAGTGTCTTCCCAACCATCCTCTCCCCGTTTTACAGAACCCCATTATTTCCTAACCATTGCCCTCACTTTAACTTTGGACACCCTGCCAGACTGAGAGTTCAACTTTCCTTGTAATTTTGCCACTTTCATGATGCGAGCTTCTGTTTGACTTTTAGCAATTTCAGTCCTGTTGACTACAGAAGGGAAGATTCTGACTCAGAGCACAATTTAAAGCTATTAGGCTATTTATGCAGAGCAGGTTCTGGAAATTTGAATATCTGATCACTTCCTTTCGTTTTATCTCTTTGCCAAGGCACATGAGAAGCAATCACACAATGCCATTATCTTCCTTGGTTTTTCACAAATGCTCAAAATCAACAAATTCCTTGCCTCTTACCTTACTTCAGCCAGTCAGCTAAACAAACTGATTAGGAGTGAGAAATGCACATATTTTGCATGTCTCTATGAATAGTTCATGCCATGGACTATCAGTGTTCTTTTTCTATTAGAAGTAGCATTATGGCCAGGCGTGGTGGCTCATGTCTATAATCCCAGCACTTTGGGAGGCTGAGGCAGCTGGATCACCTGAGGTCAGGAGTTCAAGACCAGCCTGGCCAACATGGTGAAACCCCGTCTCTACAAAAATACAAAAAGTAGCTGGACATGATGGCGGGTTCCTGTAATCCCAGCTACTTGGGAGGCTAAAGCAGGAGAATTGCTTGAACCAGGTTGGCAGAGGTTGCAGTGAGCCAAGATCATGCCATTCTATTCCAGCCTGGGTGACAGAGCAAGACTCTGTCTCAAAAAAAAAAAAAAAAAAAAAAAAGTAGCATTGTTAGAATTTTAGGTGTAATAAGATTGAGAGCCAATCCTAGAAACTCTCACACCAATTAGAGATAGTCATTTTTAAAATGTTGTTTCTCTAGAACCATTTTTACTACCAATATCTGTATTAGTTAATGTTCTCCAAACAGAAGCAATAGAATAGGTAGATAGGTAGATATATAGGTAGGTAGGTAGATACATAGAGATTTACTTTATGGTATTTGATCACATAAGTATGGAGCCTGAGATCTTTCGCAAAAGGCTCTCTGGAAGCTGGAAATGCAGGGATGCCGATACTGCACCTAAGTGCAAGACTGGAATCCTCAGAACCATGGAAGGGCTTTGTGTAACTGTGAAATCAGGCCGAAAGTCACTGGAAATTGTTTCAGTTAGATACTCTCTTAATTTCCAGTACCTGTATGTTTGCAATTTTATGTGTGGTTGGTTGGTTGTGTTGTTTTTTTTTTAGCATTTTCTATTATTTTGGTACTGCTAGGTGCACCCGGCTAATTGTGCTTATTCCCTACTTAAGCCTTGTATTAATCATTTGTTCACAAAGTTCTAGCTTTTTTTTAAGTTAGAAAATGGAATTAGTAATGGACCAGGTGCGGTGGCTCACACCTGAAATTCCATCATTTTGGGAGGCCAAGGAGGGTGGATCGCTTGAAGCCAGGAGTTTGAGACCAGCCTGGGCAGCATGGCAAAACCTATCTCTACTAAAAATAAAAAAATTAGCTGGGAGTGGTGGCACATGCCTGTAATCCCAGCTACTCTGGAGGCTGAGGCAGGAGAATCGCTTGAACCTGGGAGGCAGAAGTTGCAGTGAGCTGAGATCATGCCACTGCACTCCAGCCTAGGCAACAGAGGCAGACTCTGTTACAGAAAAAAAGAAATGAAGATCCAGGCACTGGGTGAATACATTGTGACTTTGAAATCTATTGATTTGATGCTTTGTTAACTGACAGTGCAAATAAATATATCTGTGCATTCTTTGTGTACTGATACAATATATATAATGTGTCCATATATATCCATATTAAATTAAACAAGAATTTTTACTCATGTTTCCTGCTACACAGGATCTTACTTAGTAGTACCACATTCATCTATCTATTTTTTACCACTTACCTGTATATAGCCTACTGCTCTAATAATGAGCTAGTTGGTTCTGTTAATTTAATTACGCTGCTAGCAGTGGCACATTTGTACAGGTCTGCAGCAACTTGGTTCCTGCCTCCTCAGAGGAAATAATTTGTCCTGGAGGCATAAAGCAGAGTGAGAGACCAAGGCAAGTTTTACAGCAGGCGTGAGAGTTATTAAAAAGTTTTAGAGTTGGAGCGAAACGAAGTAAGGTACGCTTGGAAGAGGGCCAAGGGGTGACTTGAGAGATCCAAGTGTCTGGTTTGACCTTTTGCTTGAGGTTTTATATATTAACAGGCTTCCAGGGTGTTGCAGCTCTTCTCTTCTGATTCTTCCCATGGGGTGGGCTGTGCACATATGCAGTGGCCTGCCAGCACATGGGAGGGGCCGCGCACGCAGAGTGTTTACTAAAGATATGCACATGCTCACTTGAGACATTTTCCCCTTACCAGTCAAGGCTTCCTAGAGGAAGATCATACGCCAGACTCTGCCATTTTGCCTCTTAATGCTCATGGTTGAGTCCACTTTCCCACACGCTGAGATCTTATGGGGAAGCTGCTGATCACCAGCTTCAGGTGTTTTCTATCTGTTGGGAGAAGCCTCCCCCCGTGCCAGCTGCAACCAATTAGTATTTAGAGAGACAGTTTAACAATCGCCTGACCATCACCTGATGGTTGCCTGGCTTTCCTGGTGGAGGGGGACTCTTCTGCACTGCTCGTGTCTGCTCACTACCTTCTCTAACAATGCCACTTGAAAATACAGGTCGAGTATTATTTATTCAAAATGCTTGGAACCATAAATGTTCCAGATTTTTTATTTTTTTGGAATTTTGGAATATTTGTATGTACATGATGAGATATTGTGTGGATGGGACACAAGTCCATACATGGATTCATTTATATTTTGTTTCATTAATATTTAAATATCTTTTTAAAAGTCTAGTCAAATCAAGCAGTGGGAATGGAATAGGCATTTGTATTTTAAATATGACTTATACACATAGTCTGAGGGTAATTACACACAGTATTTCAATAACTGTGCGTGAAACAAAGCTTGCATATACTGAGCCATCGGAAAGCAGAGGTGTCACTATCTTGGCCTCCCATGAAGACAATCTTTGGTTGTTTAGCGTCACCATCATCCTTGACTCTGAATTTATGTTACCGATAAGCAATTATTTTCTTGTACTTATTTGTACATAAGTGGTTAACATTATAAAGAATATTTCTTTAATACAGTTAAATCGCTGCATGTTCAGGGTAACTAAGCAACACAGTAACATCTCTAGTATACAGTCACATGCCCCATAATGACATTTCAGTCAAAGAAAGGTGGGCTGCAGATATGGTAGAAGTCTCATGAGAATATAATGGAGTTGAAAATTTTCTATCTTCTAGCTATGTACAAAGCACTACTCATGTGTTTGTTTATTGCGACGTTGGGAAAATGAAACCAGCCCAACTGTCCCATGGGACAAATATAATTTTTTTGAGTAAACATCAGTATTGACCCACACTGGTCTTAAAACTTGAAACTTCTATCTGTCTTAGCTGAACTCCTTCCTCAGGAAACTGACCCTCAGGCAAGGAACTGAAACTCACCAGCTCGCTGAGTCTAGACAATGAGATGCTAGATTCTTCATTGTCATTACGGCTCCCTTACCCCTTCTAATGCCTGCTTTCTTGCTGGTGGCCACCTTTCTTCCCAACTACATAAACCCTCAAATTTAGTCAGTTGGAAGAGATGGATTTGAGGCTTATCTCCCATCTCTCTAGCTGATTTCACCTGAATATAAAGGCTTCTTCCCTGGCAAAATTTGTCTCAGTGATTAACTTCCTGTATGGTGAGCAAAAGGACCTAGATTGAACCTCTGATGTTATGATAACAAAAATAACCTTCTGTGCTGCCAGTTGTGTAAAAGTATAGCACATACAATTATGTACAGTTCATAATACTTGATAATGGTAACAAACTATGTAACTGGTTTATGTTTTTACGATACTGTATTGTTATTTTAGAATGAACTCCTTCTACTTGTTAAAAAAAGTTAACTGTAAAATAGGCTCAGACAAGTGCTTCAGCAGGTAACCAGAAGAAGTTATTGTTGTAGAAGAGGACAGTTCCATGGCTGTTTTTTTCCACTGAAGACCTTCCAGTGAAACAAGATATGGAGGTAGAAGGTAGTGATATTGATGGTCTTTACCCTATGTAGGCCTAAGCTGTCCTGAGGTTTTAGCAAAATGTTGAAAATTTAAAATGAAGAGAGTTGAAAGTAGAAAAAGCTCGTTCAATATGAATATAAAGAAAATTTTTTACAACTGTACAGTGTTATTACAAAACAGTCAAAATATCAAAAAACAAGTTTATAAAGTTAAACAGCTACACTAAGATACTTGTTATAATTGAATATAAGGAAACAATTTTTATGATTTTATTGTAGTCTAAGTATATGGTGTTTATAAAGTCTACATTCATGTACAGTAATACCCTAGCCTTCCCATTCACTCACCGCTTCCTCACGGACTCAGCCAGTGAAACTTCCAGTCCTACAAGCTCCATTCGTGGTAAGTGCCCTAGACAGGTGACCACTTTTGTATCTTTTGTATCACTTTTACTGTATCTTTTCTATGTTGAGGTGTGTTTAGATATACAGGTACCATTGTGTTACAGTTCTGCGCAGTATTTAGTATAATAGTATGTTATGCAGGTTTGTAGCTTAGGGGCAATAGGCTTATACTCTGCAGGTTTCTATGTGTACACTGTACGATGGTCACATATGATGAAGCCCCCTAACCCATTTCTCAGAACTCTCATTCATTAAGCAATGCATGACTGTAGCTTTACCACAAACAACAAATGATGGCATGTTTTCCGCCGCCTCCTATAATGTTATGTTTTGATTTACAGCTTATTGTACGTTATGTTTTATTTTATGGGTGAGAAGAAACATCAGAGACAGTTGAGGAACCAGGAAGTGCATCCCATATGGATGAGGAGGCATTCTGCTGGATGGCATTTTAAATGTTAAAACTTTGATTTTTGAATTAGGAATGCACATGTATACGTACATGTATAGTGAGTTTAGACTTGGTAATTAATATTCCCATGAGAAAGAATTTTGCCAATTAAAATGCAGTGCTTATGGATAAAATCTTTGACTTTAAGACTCAGCATCTCCACTTATTTCTTGTGTCATAGGTCAGTCCCTCGTTCCCCACTCCATTCAATGAAGTTATGTCTTATAGTTATTATACAGTTGTATTTAGTTTTTGCTGGCATTTCCTCCTGGGACCCCCTACCTACTGAATAAGGTTTTTAATTTGCATACTTTTATGCTCATTCTTAGTAATAATGTAAGCTAGGATTTGAAAATCAGTGTTATGTATCTGCACTTACAGTATCATACAGAATAATTTTACTGTCCAAAACAAATCCTCTTTACTTAAGACTTACTGGCATTTCCTCTCTCCTGATCCCATAATAACCACTAAACTTTGCTGTCTCTACATGTTTGCCTTTTTCAGAATATCATGTCAGATTTATCACAAGATAAATAGCCACATGAATATGAGTTGAAAAGACTTTTAAAAAATTACATATCAATATGCCTTCTAAGTTTGTGAAGTATATCTCATGATTGTTTTGAAATTCTCTTTGTTTTGAGATGGAGTCTCAGTCTGTCTCCCAGGCTGGAGTGCAATGGCGCAATCTTGGCTCACTGCAACCTCCACCTCCCAGGATAAAGTGATTCTCCTGCCTCAACCTCCTGAGTAGCTGGGATTACAGGTGCGATTTGCACTTTTTTATGACAAAATGCATTGAGCATCTTTTGATGTGCTTATTGTACATGACTATCACTTCCTTAGAGAAATAACTCTTCTGATAGTTTACCTTTTTTATTCAGATAGGCGCCTTTTGATTTGTGAGTTGTAAGATGCTTTTATATACTCTGGATAGGAGAAGCTTATTAGCTATATGACTTGCAATGATTTTCTTCAATATTTTGGGAGTCTTTTTACATAACGGTATACTTTGAGTCACAAAAGTGTTTAATTCTGAGAAATTTTAATATATCTATTTTTTTCTTCAGTTTCTTGTGCTTGTACATTTATGTCATAGAAACCATTGTTTAACCTGAAGCTGTATGTATTCCTATGTGACTTTCTGTGAGTTAAGCCTATTTATTTCTTATATTTAAGTGAATCATAATTTGAGTCATTTATATACATATGTGTGTATCAAAGAGTTCAACTCATATATAGATATCCCCTTGACCCAGCAACACAGCAACACTTGATCAAAAAAAGTTTCCATATTGAATTAACTGACGCTTATAAAATCATGAGATCATAAAGGTAAGATACAATTTTTAGACATTCAGCCTTATTCCATTGATTTATATACCTATTCTTTTT
Organism: Piliocolobus tephrosceles; assembly: GCF_002776525.5. Lineage (NCBI taxonomy): Eukaryota > Metazoa > Chordata > Mammalia > Primates > Cercopithecidae > Piliocolobus > Piliocolobus tephrosceles. The sequence goes on from NC_045439.1 coordinate 159,121,260, forward strand.
ATTGTTGCTTCATTCCTTTTGAAAATTATTTTTATTTTAGCCATTTGTTTCCTATGTATACCTTTTTTTTTTTTTTTTTTTCTTTTTGAGATGGAGTCTCGCTCTGTTGCCCAGGCTGGAGTGCAGTGGCCGGATCTTGGCTCACTGCAAGCTCCACCTCCCGGGTTTACACCATTCTCCTGCCTCAGCCTCCCGAGTAGCTGGGACTACAGGTGCCCACCACCTCGCCCAGCTAGTTTTTTGTATTTTTTAGTAGAGACGGGGTTTCACCGGGTTAGCCAGGATGGTCTTAATCTCCTTACCTCGTGATCCACCTGTCTTGGCCTCCCAAAGTGCTGGGATTACAGGCTTGAGCCACCACCCCGGCCACCTGTTTTATACTAGTACCACAAATCATGATCATTTGTTTTTGTTCATTTTCTTAATATATTGCATAGCACTAATGGTTTTTGTATATTGAACCAAATTTGCATTTTCAGGTAACTGTTTAAAATTTCTATTTTGCTTCTCAATGGATTTCATGAAACATAGTTTATAAAACAACTTCTCCACCTGGAAAATAAGAATTCCAAAACTCCAGCAAAAGCTCTCATGTCTTTAATAGCTGGGAAGACTATACATAGAGTTGGTCAATTTCTGTGAAAATGTTTTGATGCATGTTTCCTCAATAACAGGCCAGAATACACAGATATGCCACTGTTACTTAGCAATGAGAAATAGGCAGTAACAGAAATGCTATGTTCCATTCATCTGAGAGTGCACATTTTTACATTTCACAGACAGATGCAGCATTTTAAATTTGATAGTGTCAGAACACTGTTGGCCAGAAGGCAGTTTTAATGTGACTGTCCTCATGTACACATACATGAAACTGTTCTAAGAATCTTCCTTTCATATCTTTGGATATCATCATCATCGTCATAATTTACAGAGGTTGTTGGAGAGATCATCTCACAAAGAGTACTCACAAAATGCAGCATCACCAGTGCTTCTGATTAGCACAGATGATGAATAATGAATCATGGCCTAGTGAAGTAAAAATTATTCTAAAGACTTTGATCTAAATGGAACAAATTTTAGGAATACCTTTGCCAATTTATTTTGTTTCTGTGTTCTTTGATCATAGAAATGATACAAGATAAGTAGCCACATGAATATGTTGAAAAGACTTTAAAAAGCAATTACAATGTAAAATTTTTATGCAAGTCAGAAATCACTTAAAATTTCTTTCTTTCTTTCTTTTTTTTTTTTTTTTTTGAGGCAGAGTCTTTCTTTGTCACCAGGCTGGAGTGCAGTGGCATGGTGTTGGGTCACCACAATCTCCACCCCCCAGGTTGAAGCGATTCTCCTGCCTCTGCCTGTCAAGTAGCTGGGATTACAAGTGTGCACCACCACACTCAGCTAATTTTTGTATTTTTAGTAGAGACGGGGTTTCACCGTGTTGGCCAGGATGGTCTCAATCTCCTGACTTGTGATCTGCCCACCTCGGCCTCCCAAAGTGCTGGGATTACGGGCATGAGTTACCATGCCTGGTCCCTAAAATTTCTAAAATGTTATGTGACATTTGTTTCATCATTTGTTTGTGGTTTTATTCTTCCATTCTTATGTATAAAAAAGTGATACATGTTACAATTGATGCAATAATACATCTCACAATTTACTAAAAAAAGTTTTCATACTGGTTAGTGTACACTATATGCTTTAAATACTGTTAGTTCATACAATCCAGCCAACACTGAAGAAATAGGTGCTATTACCATTTATATAGTCCAATTTTGAATGTGATCCCAAAACTCTGAAGGAAAGAATTAGGAGAATCTGAGTTTGATGCAGTCTGTCTCCAGAGACTTAGTTCACATGAACTCTGTTCTGATGTGTTTTCTCTTATGTGGTAAATACTTTCTAAGTTTAGTTTTAGGAATCTTACCCTGCCCCATGCTCATGAAGATGTTTTCCTAAATTGTGTTCTATATATTGGATTAAATATTTGTATATTTTGGTCTGTGATCCACCTGGAATAGATTTTGTGTATAAAGGTCACATTTCAGGTTTTAATTCCTCTTAAAGAATGTTCAGTTTTCTAGAACAGGTTTTAGAAAAATTTATCTTTTCCAATTCACTGACAATTCTTGCAATGTAATACTATTTCCTGTTTTTTGTTTTTGTCTGCAAATGCATTTAGGCTAAATTTCCTCCGTGGTCACATAGTCATCATATACAAAGAAAATTTTATTTTTGTGTTGTGCAATAAAACATTCATTTTTTTGTTTCAAATGTATTCATAATTGTTTTCTTCCCTCCTTCCTTCCTTCCTTCCTTCCTTCCTTCCTTCCTTCCTTCCTTCC
>NC_045439.1:159123614-159131708 GCF_002776525.5 Piliocolobus tephrosceles
TCCTTCCTTCCTTCCTTCCTTCCTTCCTTCCTTCCTTCCTTCCTTCCTTCTTTCCTTCCTTCCTTTGTTCCCTCCCTCCCTCCCTCCTCTACTTCTCTTCCTCCTCCTCCTTCTTTCTTCTTCTTTTCTTCTCTTTTCTTCGGTCTTACTCTGTCACCCACATTTTAATGCAGTGGCATGATCAAAACTCACAGCAGTCTTGACCTCCCAGGTTCAAGCAATCTTCTTGCCTCTGCCACATGAGTAGCTGGCACTACAGATGCATGCCACCAGGACTGGCTAGTGTGTGTGTGTATTTTGTTTTTTGTTTGTTTGATTTTTTTCTTTTTCTTATTTCGTAGAGACAGGATTTTGCCATGTTGCCTAGGCTGGTCTCAAACTCCTGAGCCCAAGTGATCTTTCTGTCTCAACCTCTTGGAGTCCTGGGATTACTGATGTGTGCCACTGCACCTAGCCCATAATTGTTTTTCAAATAACCATTTCAATTGTTGTAATCTGTTCACACATTCTCTGCCCTAAATGGAATTCCAGTATCATGTTTTGAATAAATGTCAGGTGTGATACATTCTGTTTTAGCATTTTTCAGAAAGATCTCCTGAAATATCTCTGTTTGAAAAGGAGAAAAACAGAGACGATTCTGGGAGCCGCAAGGCTGCTTGTAATGGTGGCAGTCGGGTGCCTGAAGCTTTCCAAAGCAGGTGGTGAATGCTGTGTGCGACTTTACATTCATGGGGGCCCGGTGGTGGTACCGGCTCCACAGCAGCACTGGGCGTTACCCTAGTGAGGACTCTGTGCTGACCCTGCTTCTATAGCTTCTCCAGGCATGGCCCTTGTGGAGAGTCTTCACAGCAGCTCCAACCTACATTCCCACCTAACATTGCTCTACTGGAGGTTCTCTCTGGGGGCTGTACCCCTGTGAGGAAGCTCTGCTTGGGACCCCAGGCTTTTGAAAAGATTTTTTAAATTTGTGGAGGCTACCAGGCCTCCATAGCTCTTGCTTTCTGTAAGCCTACAGAATTACCACCTCTTAAACATTTCCGGGTAGTACAATTTATATCTTCCAGAGCTGGGGCACAAGACCCACTTGGGAGCCAAAGCATGTGCAATTCAGAGAGCAGTACCCCAAAGTGGCACATGGAAGTGCCACCACCTAGCCCTGAGGCCACACGGTATCAGCTGGCTGGAGGCTTGGAATGCTAGTGCAGATCTCTCTCCCTCTGACAAAGTCACCAGTTAACCTCACATAATAAACCATTAATCCTTTAATCCATTAGTACTTTAATAGATGGATCCACTACTAGGGCAGAACACTTATGATATGGTCACTTCTATGAGGCCCCAACTCTCAATACTGCCGCACCAGGGATTAAATTTAAAAATGAGTTTGGTTAAGGGAAAATGTTGTGACCACAGTAAATGTCAAAAGATTCTCTGTTTCCCACATAATACTCTTCTACCTATGTTGTGGAGTATTAGTCCCATTTTAACTGGTAGTCTAAATCAGTTACTCCTGACAACAGTGCAATTCTGTTCTCAGTCTTGGCTCAGAAATATAAAGAGCTTAATAATGGCTGAGTGGCAGTCTTAACTTTCAGTTCAGTTGAATCATTGCTGTATCTTTTAGCAGCAGCATTCCTCTGTCTTTTTGTTGTTGTTGTTGTTATTACACTTTAAGTTCCAGGGTACATGTGCACAACATGCAGCTGTACCAATTAACTCTATTTTTAAGACCTCTAGACCAGCATAGCTTAAAATCACAGGAAGAGAAAGTAAAATTTTTGCTAGTGTCACATTAGGAATAATAGTGAATGATGCGACTCTCATTTTTAATCCTCTGATTTCTGAACCTGTAAATTACGGTTTGGGGATAAAATTTTCTATATAATGCATGCTGATTTTTTGCATATACAATCTTCTGATGAACCTTGACTCAAACCTGCTTAGTATTGTCACCTAGCAGGTACCATACCTGTGACTTCCAGAGGCATATTCCACATTTTATCCAACCAGTTTCTTCAAGATTATGGTGTAATGGAAAGATCGGCGAAATTCATGAGCATAAACTCATTGCTGCAATTTTATGATTGTGTAGTCCTTTGTTGAGAAGGAATGCCATGTGGAATACTATCATTGTATGTAAGGCAGGCTTTAAGTCCATGGATGGGTTTTGGCAAAAGGCCTACATGCAGAAAAGGAAAATACATAATCAGAATAAGGGTCTGTTCAGTAAGAAACAAACCCCAGTTCCTTCCATGATCACAGTAGGTCAGTATAACTAATCTACCACAGGTTAATGGTTGACTATTCTGGGGAATGGTATCTTATCAGGGACTCAGTGTTGGTCTTTTGGTGAGAATCCATATGGAGCACAAATGTCTTCACATTATCTTTTGCCACTCAGAGGGTTATCCACATGATTCTATTGCAAATTATTTTGTCAGCAGTGTTTTAATCATGTATTTCCAAGTTTTTGACTTACTAAATCATTGTACACAACCCATGAATCAGTATATAAGCACACTCACAATAATTTTTCCTTCCAAGTGGACAGCTACATACACCAACTGATTTATGTCGATAGAGAAGATTTATTTTCCCACCATCCTTCAGGGATGTCCCAGAATGGGCCAGAGTGCTGCAGCTGTCTGCTTTCAGGTGATGTCTGGATATCCTGAAGAACCATCTGAACAGTTTTCTCTCATACTGTCAACTGATTATTGGGAACTCTTCATGAGGCCATAAGTGCAGACTAGGAGAGAGAAGGCAATGTGGCAGGAGTGGAGACTATGGGCAGTTGTATCATTTCTTCATATAACTTGTGTTTTCAGGACCTCTTCTGGCCCAATTATATGTGTATCATTTCCATTTGATAAGAGTGCTACCATGCACACCCAAGCTGTGTGGCTACATGGGTCAGGAAACACTTCATTCATGATGGGCAGCTCAGGATATGTGGAACTTGGTGGCTCAAAATCATGCATTTTGTTTTATTACAAACCAGTAGTAGGCCACAAACTGACCCTGAAAAAGAGGGTATTTATCTGTGGTTAAGGGCAGTGCCTTGCTCCAAAATTTGAAGGACCTCTGCTGTGATTTACCTGTGGGAGCCTAAGAAAGACTCCAAAGAACATATTTATCTGCCACTGACACCTCAAGTACCATTGGTTCTGCTGGATTATACGGCCTAAGTGGAAAATCTGCTTGCATGGCAGCCTGGACTGTGGAAGTCTTGTGTTCTGGGGCCCCCTCAAACCTAGAAGCTTTTTGAGTTGTTTGGTAGATGGGCCAGAGTAACATACCCAAAGGACAAATGTGTTGCCTCCACAATCCAAATAGGCCCACTAGGCCTTGTGCCTTTTTCTTGGTTATTGGTGAGACCAGATGCAACCAATTTTCCTTCATTTGGAAAGAATACCTCAAAATGTTCCACACCACTGGATATCTACAAATTTCACTAATGTAGAAGGCCTCTGAATTTCAGTTAAATATCTTGCCCACCGTCTGACAAAAATATTTTATGAATATGCTAATTGTAGATGCTACTTGACATTCACTTGGTACAATCACCATGATCCCATCCATGAAATGGACCAGTGTGATACCTGTGGAAGGGGAAAGTTGATCGAGTGTTCTGCTTGTGACATGGGATAGAGGGTTGATATACTCCTCAGATACGATAGTTAAGGTTTAGTGTTGTCTTTGGCATCTGAAAACAAACTTTTCTTTTGAAACTTATGGACAGAGATAGAGATAAAGCATTCACTAGATCAGTAGCTACATACCACTTCCAGGAGATGTGTTAGTTTGCTGGAACAATGAAACAAACATTTGGATAACAACTTTAATTTTAGTTGATACGTGATCGAGCTTATGGGAATACACTGTCATTATCTATTATCCATTTATCTTCTGCATAGGCCCAATAGGAGAGTTGCATGGGAATGTGGTAAAAAATGATTCTGGTATCTTCCAAGTCCTTCATGGTGGCACGAATGTCTTAAATTCCTCCAAAGATGCAGTTGTTTTTGATTTAATATTTTCCTAGACAGAAGCATCTCTATTGGATTTCATTTGTGCTTTTCCACCATAATGGTTCTCGCTCCACAGGTTAGGCTACCAATGTGGGCATTCTTTCAGCTGTTATGTATTTCTATTCCAATTATGCATCAGGAACTGGAAAATTACAGAGAATGGCTTCAGGGACCCACCAGACCCACTGTGAGTCAGACATGAGCTAAAACTCCATGAATCACCTGACTTTTATAAGAAGGTACTCTAATTAGTAGGCTACAGGATCACGGTGGCTCTCCTGGAATCAATGTCAAGTTCAGAGTCAGTGTCCAGTGATCCTCAAAATTTATTTTATTAAAGCACAGTGACTGAAGGATGATTTTCAGTGCCACTTAACCAGCTGGAGACTTCCATGGCTGGCGATGACCCTGCTTAGGCCTCCCTTCACCTCAGGCTCACCGCAGGAGGCACCCCACCCACTTACCCTTCCAGATAGCACCTCGCTTACACCCTGCCCCAGATCCCATGCTGGCTGTGGAATCCATGCTTACTTAGCCTGCAGCTGGGCTGGGTCTGCCACAGCCTGCTTCACCTTGAGCACTGGCATCTATATGAGTGGCACCTAAAAACTCAGAGGCATCTATAACTCCGAAGCTCTAAAGTGGGTGTTAGAGCATGCTAAAACTCATTCAGTCCCACTGCCTCACTCCAACTCATGACTCTAGAGCTGGCCCAGCCCTGCTTCTGCTTCCTGTCATGTGGGGTGGCTGCCCGATGCCGGCAGTGTGGATGGCCACAGCCGTTTTTTGTACCCACATTTGTTTGGCAGCTCCTGAGTTCTCGTGTCCAAGGAGAATGAGGTTACACTGACAGTCAAAGTGTGAGAAGGGCAGAGAAGAGTTTTATTGAGTGATGGAACAGCTCTCAGCAGAGAGAGTACTGGAAGAAGGTGGTCTTCCCCACCCAGAGGCGGCGGGTAGTCCCCAAGTGTGACTGAGTGTAGGTCATTTATGGGCTCAGAATGGGGGAGTGCATATTGATTGGTTTGTGAGTAGGCATAAAATAGTAAAACAAGGGACTGCTCAAAGGTGGACACAATGGTGCAAAAAAAAAAAAAAAAAAATAGGAAAGAGGTACATGTAAAGTAGGTGAAGGGTGGGGACCAATCAGGAAAGTCTGCCAAATGGAGTTTCCCAGTATGGTCTGTGGATTTATCCGAGTCTTGGAGCTTGGCTTTCAGGCTTTAAACAGTCTTTGGTTTGAAGGTGGGGTTTCATCGGGCAGCTGCCCGTATCTGCCTAAGGATATGTCTCCCTCCTGCTATCATTACTCTAGTAAATGCTTGTAGGTTTGTTTTAGGAAGGATAGCAGAAATATAAACATACCATTTTGGCAGTGTACTTGTGTCCTACTTCAAGAGGACTGGGCTGCTGCTCCTTTCAAGGGGTTCCGAGATTGTAAACTGGATCAATTGTGAGAGTTGAGTGAGGTTCTATGAGTCTCTGGTTTTTAGGATTTGAGGCAGAATCTTGTTTATTTTATCTAAAGATTTTCTGCTTCTTCAAATCAAGGAAGCATTTAGTAGGCTACCTGTGTATTTCAATTCCAAGAACACTATTATAGAACTAGCCAGCAACAAATCTCTAGAAATCAGATGAACCTGATTGTTATCTTGCCTTTGATGTCCATTGACATAACTATACCAACCTTGCCTTTGAAAATTGAGTGTTGCTACTTACTAACAAGATTCCCTGAAACTCAGTTATTCCCATTGCATTTTGATTTTCAATTGGGGTACTGTGGTTTCTATATTAAGGTCTGGTCTACAGAGAAGAGAGATCAGGGTGCTCCTCAGTAGTGCCCAGCCTCCCTTACAAATCTGCCTAACAAAGTCTGATAAACAGTATGTTTTCTGGAGTCTATCAATATGGGTAGGTTGCATTTATTTATTTATTTATTTAGAGACAGAGTCTCACTATTTTTACCCAGGCTGGAGTGCAGTGGCATGATCTCAGCTCACTGCAACCTCTGCCTCCTGGATTCAAACCATCCTCCTGCCTCAGCCTCCTGAGTAGCTGGGGCAATAGGTGTGTGCCACCATGTCTAGCTAATTTTTGTAATTTTTTGTAGAGATGGGGTTTCACTATGTTGGCAAGGCTGGTCTTAAACTCCTGATCTCAAGTGATGGACCTGTCTCGGCTTCCCAAAGTGCTGGGATTACAGGCATGAGCTACCATGCCCTGCTGTAAGTTGCTTTTAAATGGCAAATCCATTCTAGCATTCCTATATCCTTAGGCCTATGAATTCCTTCATCCAACATAATACAGGGAAGATGGGGGAATCACCAGCCTCCTCACAGTCATGGTCATACATCTGTTGAACTATATTTCAGCCAACCGGTCATAAAACTGCTAATACCATCCTTAAATACCCAAGTTGCAACATTAAACTAGAATATCTGCTTAATGGCCCCGTATCATTAAATTTGGACCAATTCAAGTTTATTTTCCTTCTTCTGTTATCCACACATATTTTTTTTTTTTTTTTTTTTTAGGTTTCTCACAGATGAGGTCTTGTTCTGTCGGCCAGGCTGGAGTGCAGTGGTACAGTCATCACTCACTGTAGCTTCAAACACCTGGGTTCCAGCATTCATCCCAGCTCAGCCTCCCATGTAGCCGGGACTACAGGTACAAGCCACCACACCCAGCTATCCACACCCATAATCTTTATTTCCACATAGGGTCTTCAGATTTCTGTTTGCATTAGTTAGAAAATTCAAGTAGCTTTTTGACATGTATCACACCTCCTCATGGGAAATACTATCAATCAGCTTTAGGGGCCTGTTGTAACTTCAATCTCACCATGCGTCTAAAAGAAACACAGATGTCAGGATGGGTCTTGAAGATAATCAGCAGTGTATTGTTTGACAGCTGCCTCAGGGGAAGCCATTACCATTTCCTTAGGCATTGTAGATGTAATCTACTCAGACACATATGGAAAGGCCTATATCACTTTGTGTGGAAAGGATTGCCAAGGGGGTGGCTGTAAAGAGGCCACTTCTGCTGGCAATAAAAACTCATTAGAATTTAGGAGATCAATGTCCCCAGCCATATCAGCCTTCCCATCCATCCTTATCCCAAGTTACAGGATGCCATTCTTTCTCAACTTTCACTTCAACAGTAGACACCCTGCCAGACTGAGGAGTTCAATGTTTCTTGTAATTCAGCCAGTGGCATGATAAGGGCTTGTGTTGGAATTGTAGCAAATTCTTCCCTGTGGCTACAAGAGAGTTTCCTGGCTCAGAGCACAGGTAGAAACTTACGCTGTTTATGTGGAGCTGGATCTGCAAAATTGAATCCCTAAGCTCGTTACTGTCTTTCATCAAATTTCCCAGTGATATTAGAAGCAACAAAACTCATCATCATTATGTTCCATGGTTTTACACAAGTGTTTGGAAGTATCACATACACAGTAAACAAGTACCTTGCCTCTTATCAGTGCTTAATTAAGAATATCAAATGCAGACAATTGGTATCTCTGAAAACAGTTCGTGTCACTGACTGTCATTGCTCTTTCTACTGTTAGAAGTACAGTGCTTAGAATTTAGGTCCAATCAGATTAGAAAGCCAATTCTAGAAACTCCAAATTTGATCAAGGACACTCATCCTTAAAATTCTTTTCCTGTAGAACTGTTCTCACTACCAAAATCTATACTAGTCAGGGTTATCTAGAGAAACAGCACCAATAGGATAGATAAGTAGGAGCTAGCTAGCTATAGATAGATACATAGAGAGAGAGAGAGATGGGCAGATAGATAGATATACAGGCAGATAGATAGATAGATAGATAGATAGATAGATAGGCAGATAGGCAGGTAGATAGATGATAGATAGGCAGATAGATAGGTAGATAGATAGGCAGATAGATAGATGATGATAGATAGGCAGATAGGCGGATAGATAGATAGGCAGATAGCTAGATAGATGATAGATAGATCAATAGGTAGATAGATACATAGATAGGCAGGTAGAGAGAGAGATAGATAGGCAGATAGATAGATAGATACATGGATAGATACATAGA
>NC_045439.1:159131718-159166415 GCF_002776525.5 Piliocolobus tephrosceles
GCAGATACATACATAGATAGGCAGATAGATAGATAGATACATAGATACATAGATACATAGATAGGCAGGCAGATAGATAGGCAGATAGATAGATGGATAGATACATAGATAGATAGGCAGATAGATAGGCAGATAGGCAGATAGATGATAGATAGATAGGCAGATAAATAGGAAGGTAGATAGATAGATAGATAGATAGATAGATAGATAGATAGATAGATAGGGATTTTTAGGGGAACTGAATCACATGATTATGGAGGCTGACCATTTCCACCAAATGCCATCGAAAGCTGGAGGTCCTCCGTTGCTTGTTGGGTACCATAGTCCAAGTCCAAAATGCTCAGACCAGACAAAACCTTGGTTAAATCCTCAGTATGAGGCTGAATGCCATAAGAAAGTCTTTCAATTGAGTCTCCTGTCATTTTGAAATACAACCATATTGAAGATTTGACATTGTTATGTGGCTGATTCATTCGTTGCATTGTTGTTGAGCATTTTGTCTTGTTTGATCACCACTAGATACTCCAGTCTAATTGTGTTTAGTACGTGTTCAAGTCTATTACTCACCTTTTTTTCACAGATCCCTACCATTTTTGTGGGAAAATGAAATTAAAAATGAAGATTTGGGCACTCACTGGTTACTCGGGAGTGTGTTGATTGGAGGCCTTGTTAGCTAACAGAGCAAAGAGTAAATATAATATACATATATGTTTACAAATTTCTACAAGTCTCCATATGTATCTACATTAAGTTAAACATGAATTCCTACAGCGTCCTCAGTCCCACACGATCTTATTCAACACCAAGTGAATCTGTCTACCCATCTGACTTATCTGTATGTAGCCTACCACTGTAATATTTAACCACCTGAAAATGCATGCATAGTGGTTTCAGAATAAGAAATGTACAACCCCATGGGAAACACCCTTACCACCTGTTTATGTATACCAACTGCCTATGTGTAAATCCTTTAGCCTTTAGACAGAATCTGCACTTACTATGTCAGTTGCTTAGGTCAGCTTCTTTTTCCCCTTCCTTCAGTGGATTATTTCATAGATTTGTATACAGTTAAAGTATTTTCTCTGCATTTCTTCCTGGGCTGCTCCTATCTACTAAATAAGTGTTTTGTTAATTTACATACTTTTAAGTTCACTCTTTGTGTTATAGAGTTTTGTGGGAATTGAAAAACTATCTTTTATCCACATTAAAGTGGCATACATAATAATATACAAAAAAATTTATCTTTACAGATTTGTCTTTCCTTTTGACTGAGACCCTGGTAACCAATAAACTGTTTATTATCACTATACTTACACCTTTTCTAGAGTGTCATATTTAAAAACAAAAAAACAAAACCAGTATTTTGCTTTTTCCAAATTGCATTTTGGACTTAGTCATATGCCTTTTGGATTAGTAAAGGATATCTTATGGTTGGGATTTGCATTTCCCTAATGACAAAGGCATTGAGCATCTTTCCATATGCTTATTAAACATTACTATAGCTTCTTTGGAGACATGATTGTTCAAATAATTTTCTATTTTTGATTGGAGCATTTGCCTTTGGATTTTTGAGTTGTAAGATGTTGTAATATATTCTGGATTATAAATTCTTATTGACTGATGTACAAAGACTTTTCTCCCATTTTTAAACTGTTTTTCTTCTTTTGTTACGTACTTTAAATTATGATATATTTTATTAGTGATGTTTCAATATATTTATTTTCTCCTTTGTCTTGTGCATTAGTTGTCATATCTTAGAAACCATTGTTTAACCTTCATTAAACAATTTGTTTTTGTTTTTAGTTTTGGCTATTTAGATTAGTCTGTTCCTGCACTGCTATAAAGAACTACCTGAGACTGGGTAATTAATAAAGAAGAGTGGTTTAATATATCCACAGTTCTACAGGCTGTACAGGAGGCATGACTGGGAGACTTACAATCATAGTGGAAGGCCATAGCAAGCACATCTTACATGGCTGGAGAAGGAGGAATAGATGGAAGAGGGAAGTGCCACACACTTTTAAACAACCACATTTTGTGATAACTCACTATCACAAGAACAGCAATGGTGAATCCACCCCCATGATTCAGTTCCTCCCACCAGACCCCTCCTCCAACATTGGAGATCACAATTTGCCATGAGACTGGGAGGGGACACAAATCTAAACCATATCATCCTGACCCTAGCCCCTTCAAAACATCATGTTTATCTCATATTGCAAAATACAATCATTCCTTCTCAATAGTCGCCCAACTCTTAACTCATTTCAGCATTAACTCAAAAGTCCACAGTCCAAAGTCTCATGAGAGACAAGGCAAGTCCCTTCTACCCATGAACCTGAAAAATCAAAAGCAAATTCATTACTTTCAATATACAATGGGGGTACAGGCATTGGGTAAATACGCTCATTCAAAAAGTTAGAAATCAGAACAGAGGGACAACAGGCCCCATGCAAGTTTGAAACCCAGCAGGGCAGTCATTAAATCTTAAAGCTCCAAAATGATCTTTTTTGAGTCTGTATCTCACATCCAGGCCACACTGATGCAAGGGATGGGTTTTCAAGGTCTTGGGCAGCTCTGCCCTGTGACTTGGCAGGGCTCAGCTTCCATGGCTGCTCTCAAGGGCTGGCATTGAATGCTTATGACTTTTCCAGGCACATGGTGCAAGCTGTTGGTCGATATACAACTCTGGTGTCTGGAGGATGGTGGCTCTCTTCTCACAGTTCCACTAGGCCCCCAGTGGAGACTCTTTGTTGGGGCTCTAACTCCACACTTCTCTGCACTGTCCTAGTAGAGGTTCTCCATAAGGGCTCCATCACTGCAGCAGACTTCTTCCTGGACATCAAGGCATTTCCATACGTTCTCTGAAATCTAGGCAGAGGCTCCCAAGCCTCAACTCTTGCCATTTGTGTACCTTCAGGCTTAACACCACGTGGAAACTGCCAAGGATTATGGCTTGCACCTCCTGGAGCAGTGGCCTGATACGTATCTGGGGACCTTTTAGTCATAGCTGGAGCTGGAGCAGCTGGGACACAGGGAGCAGTGGCCCAAGGTTGTGCAGGGCACCAGGGCCTTGGGCTTGGTTCCTGAAACCATTATTTTCTCCTAGACTTTTGTGCCTATGATGGGAGGGACTGATGGGAAGGTTTCTGAAGTGGCTTTGAGGCATTTTCCTGATTGTCTTGGGTATTAAAATTTGGCTTCATTTATGCAAACTTCTGCAGCTGGCTTGAATTCCTGCCTAGAAAATGGATTCTTCTTTTTTGTTGTTTTCTTTTCGTTTTTTTTTTTTTTTTTGAGATAGAGTCTCACTCTGTCACCGAGGCTGGAGTGCAGTGGTGCAATTTCAGCTCACTGCAACCTCCACCTCCCAAGTAATTCTTCTGCCTCAGCCTCCTGAGTAGCTGGGACTACAGGCATGCGCCACCACGCCTGGCTAATTTTTGTATTTTTAGTAGAGATGGGATTTCACCATATTGGCCAGGCTGGTCTTGAACTCCTGACCTTGTGATCCACCCACCTCAGCTTCCCAAAGTGCTGGGATTACAGGCGTGAGCCACAGTACCTGGTTGGGTTTTTCTTTTTTACAAAATGTCCGGACTTCAAATTTTCTAAACTTTTATGCTCTGCCTGTTTTTTAAATATAAGTTTTAGTTTCATAGCATCACTTTGCTCCCACTATGACAATACACTGTTAGAAGCAGCCAGGCCACATCATGAACACTTTGCTGCTGAGCAGTTTCTTCCACAAGACACTCTAAATCATCAGTGTCAAATTAAAAGTTCCACAGATCCCTAGAACAGGGGCACAATGTCACCAGTCTCTGTGCTAATGTAACAAGAGCGACCCTTACTCTAGTTCCCAATAAGTTCCTCATCTCCATCTGAGACCACCTCAGCCTGGACTTCATAGCCCATGTCACTATCAGCATTGTGGTCACAACAATTTAACCAGTCTCTGGAAAGTTCCAAGCTTCTCTTCATATTCCTGTCTTTTTCTGACCCCTCCAGACTGTTCCAACCTCTGCTCATTACCCGGTTTCAAAGTCACTTCCATGTTTTTCAAGTATCTTTATAGCAGTGCCCCACTCCCAGTAACAATTTTCTGTATTAGCCTGTTCTTATATTGCTATAAAGAACTACCTGAAACTGGGTAATTTACAAAGCAAAGAGGTTTAATTGACTCATAGTTTTGCAGGCTGTAGAGGAAACATGGCTGGGGAGGCCTCTGGCAACTTACAATCATGGCAGAAGGAGAAGGGAAAGCAGGCACATCTTTTATGGCCTGAGAAGGAGGAACAGAAAGAAGAGTGAGGTCCTACACGCTTTTAAATAACCGTATCTCATGAAAATTCACTTACTGTCATGAGAACAGCAATGAGAAATCTTCCCTCATTATCCAATCACCTCCCACCAGGCCCCTCCTCTAACATTGGGGATTACACTGTGGCATGAGATTTGGGCAGGGACACAAGTCCAAACAGTATCAGTGGCTAATTTGAACTATTTATACATACACTGTGAGGGAGGAGTTTAACTTGCCTGTTGATGTTGACTTGTCACAGAATCCATTGATGAAAAAAATACTTTTCCGTATTGAATTTATTTGGAGCCGTTGTAAAATTATTTGACCGTAAATGTAAAAGTTAACTTTTTGATATTCAATTTTATACTATTTATCTGTATGTCTACTTTTCTACTAGCACCACACATCCTAATTAGTATGGCTTTGTCTTTTAATTTTAAAATCAGGAAGTATGAGTCCATTATACAAATTCTGGTTTTTTTCAAAATTATTTTAACTCTTCTCTATTACATTACATATACAATTTAAAATCTGTTTGGCCGGGCACAGTGGCTCAAACCTGTAATCCCAGCACTTTGGGAGGCCGAGACGGGCAGATCACGAGGTCAGGAGATCGAGACCATCCTGGCTAACACGGTGAAACCCCGTCTTTACTAAAAATACAAATAATAAGCCGGGCAAGGTGGCGGGCGCCTGTAGTCCCAGCTACTCGGGAGGCTGAGGCAGGAGAATGGCATAAACCTGGGAGGTGGAGCTTGCAGTGAGCTGAGATCCGGCCACTGCACTCCAGCCTGGGCGACAGAGCGAGACTCCATCTCAAAAAAAAATAAAAATAAAAATAAAAATAAAAATAAAAATAAATAAATAAATAAATAAAATCTGTTTGACAAGTTAGTGAAAAAAAGGTCACCTGGGATTTTTATGGAAATTGCATTAAATCTATAGAGCCATATAAAAGTATTGTCAACTTAATATCAAGCCTTTTAATCAATGATCATTCAGTATTTGTCCATTTTTATAAAATTGTATTAATTACATTTAATGTATTTTACAGTTTTCAATATACATGTCATAGGCTTATTTTGTTAAATTTATTCTTACATATTTTTCCTTTTTGATGCTATTTTAAATAGCATGGGTTTCTGAGTTTTTTGTTTAGATTGTTAATTTATAGTATATAGAAGTATATATTTCTATATATTGACCTTGTGTATTGGAACTGTACTGAACTTATATTTTAATTTGCATTCTATTTTATTAGAGTCATTTTGATGTTCAATACACAAATCATGTCATTTGCCAGCAGAGTTTTACTTTATTTTATACTAGATGTCTTACATTCATTTTTCTTTTTTTTTTTTATAGTTTAATGTATTTCAATAGCAAACTTACAGGAACAGCACAGAAGACAGACAACATTAAAAACATGTACTTGCATGTAGGACAACTCAGAAAAGTATAGTGAATGGATGGAATCTACTGTATGATAAAAATGCTACAAACACCATTTAGTTGCCGTCAATAAGAAATTTACTTGTTTTAAAAAAATCCAAATGCTGGCATTGTCCAGAAAAATTTAACAGGTTTATTTATGATTATTATAAAGTTGAACCGCTGAAACTTGTTCACTGAAACATTTTAACTTGCATTAATGCTTTACGCCTCTGCATTTATATTTTTAAAAATTCACACACAAATGAAAATGGAAAAACTGCCAATACCTGATGTCTGTCCCCTATTTTTCCACTCGCAATCATATACTTAGGTACCTTTTGACCCCATGGAAAAAAAATATCTAACGTTCAGAACTACCAATAACAGGAAGAAGAGAATTTTTTTTTTTTTTTTTTTTTTTGAGAATGAAATGTTTCCCATCATAGTGGATTCTTAAGCACGTTCTCCACGTATGCGGTGTGCTAGCTGGATGTCTTTTGGCATAATTGTTACACGTTTGGCATGGATAGCACACAGGTTGGTGTCTTCAAAAAGGCCAACCAGATAGGCCTCACTTGCCTCCTGCAAAGCACCCATAGCTGCGCTCTGGAAGCGCAGATCTGTTTTAAAGTCCTGAGCAATTTCTCGCACCAGAGGCTGGAAGGGAAGTTTGCGAATCAGAAGTTCAGTGGACTTCTGATAACGTCTAATTTCACGGAGCGCCACAGTACCAGGCCTGTAGCGATGAGGTTTCTTCACCCCTCCAGTAGAGGGCGCACTCTTGCGAGCGGCTTTTGTAGCCAGTTGCTTCCTGGGTGCTTTACCACCGGTCGATTTGCGGGCAGTCTGCTTTGTACCAGCCATGGTACAGAGACCTCCTTACTTACCCCCCTTCTCCTTCGGCTGGAGCTCGGCGAGCGAAAGGCGGCGCTGGCGTTAGAGAGCGACGGCGGCGCGGCGGCGGCTGCGAACACCTACATTCATTTTTCTAGACTAATTGTCCTTGCTATATCCTCTAGCATAATGTAGGGGGAAAATGTGGCCAGAATGAAATTCCTTGTTTTATTTCTAATCTTGGAGAAAGTATTGAACCTTTCAGAAAACTTTTATATCATGTGAGGGTTTTTTTTTTTTTTGGATGCTTTAAAGTGAAGACAGTTTCCTTATAGTCCTAATTTGCTGCATATCTTTATCATGAATGTGTTTTTGATTTGTCAAGTGCTTATTCTGTATCTTTGAGATGATCATGTAGGTTCTGTGCTTTATTCCATGAATACAGTGCGTGAAGTGTATGTTGAACAAAATTTGCATTCCTGAGGAAATACCCTTAACCATAGTGTGTAATACTTTTTTCATGTTGCTGATTTGTTTTGCTATTATTTCCTTGAGGATTTTTACCTCTATATTCATAAGGCATAATGGTCTTAATTTTTTTTTTTCTTGAAATATTTTGGTCTGATTGTGGTACGAGGATAAAGTAACTCATAGTGTGCATTGGGAAGTGATCTCTTAACCACTGTCATTGCTGTTGTTTAATGTTTTTAGAGAATTCATAATGCATTTGTATTAATTCTTTAAAGGTGTGAAATAATTTCCTAGTGAAGTCATCTTAACATGGAACCGGAATTAAATCCTAACAACAATCATGTGAGCCTGGGGACGATCCTTCCCCAGCTCAGCCTTCAGGGGAGACTGCAGCCTTGGCCATCTTCTACATCTAGATTTCTGACCAGGAGAAACTGTAATGTATATGTGCTTTTCAGCCACTATGCTATGTGGGAATTTGTTATACAATAATAACTAAGTAATACACTTGGCATTAAATGTAATGTGATATCCTAGATTAGGTACTGGAACATAAAAGTGACATTATTGGAAACCTGAAGAAAACTATGAAGAAAGTCTGTAGTTCCATTGATAATTTTATGTCACTGTCAATTTCTCAGTTTTCATGAATAGGCTATGGTTATATAATGTGTAAACATTCCTTTTAGCTGAAAGGTATATGAAACTCTCTACACTATATATACCTCCTTCTGTAAGTCAAATATGATTTCAAAATAATTTTAAAATAATATTTTGGTGCAAAGCAAAAAACAAGAAAAAGACACAAGCACATTAGCTTGGTTTCAGGAGATGGGGTGGGCAAGTAGGGAAAGAACAGCAGCGCAGCTTTCCTTCTTTAGCCACCATTCCGAACCCAAGTGCACCTGCTTCAGTTACACACAGTTAGCTCCAGGGACTCTCATCCATTTTTGTCTTTGAAATCATGCTACTCATTATTCAGCAACATTCTAAGTGTCAGTAACCACTTCTTCAGAGAGAGGTGCCTGTTCCTCATATATCCCAGGACGCCCCATTTTCAGACACTGTCTGGCAGTTTATCTACCTAATTCCACCAAAGCCTTTCTGGAAAACATGACTGCTGCACATTAGAAGCCGATATTGCAAAATGTTAGTGACAGGGAACACAAATTGTATTTTTACAATAAGGAGAGTGTTTTATTTCCCTTGGTACAGGGATTTGTTCTTCAAGTGATAATTGGATCACTGTGATAATTTCTACTTTTCTCGTCAAGAATTATTTGGGACCATATATTCTGTTGCTGTTCACATCTTGGAATTATATTGTCCATTTCCAAGGTCAAAGGCCACAGAATAAATGTCATCATGGCAGCAGGTGAGTAGGACACACAAAGAATGCTTCTAAATATGGCGGTTTATGACAATGCTTGCTTACTAAGACCTGGATATGAATCTGTAGACAACTGGTTTTTGGCAGGTGAAGTCATGTGAGTGATTCAGTATATGCTGTGTGTGACTGGAGAAAGCTCAGTAGATAAAAGAAAAAGCAGTACGTAACAGATCTCCTCCTACCATGCAGTGATCTAAGAGGTGGACCCAGGCTAAATGGTGACTCTGCACATGTTATAGCTAAACAAAGAATCTCACAGCAGGAAGAACTGTCCAGCTATCCCCCACATAGGTCCCTGTTCATATTTTACAGCACTCTGCGGTGTTAACACCAGGGTTGTGCCAAAGAACCATGTCTCAAAAGCCTACCAAGCCGGGAGTCTGCGTGCTGCATTCACAGACATAGACAAAGCCTTTATGATGGCCCATAAACATGGGGTATATTCTCTATAGCACATTGATAGTTTATATGAGAAAATGAGATCTTGCAGCCTGGAGACCTAGAGTGAGAGATATGACTGACCTCAACCACATTTTTCACTTCTGATATCAGCATAGCAGTGATGTACGTGCTGTTATTTGAGCATCTGTACTTTAAGAAACCTTCCAAGTCTTATAAGTTCCATGTAGTTTACTCTTTAAGACCCGACTCCACTCTTAAATTTGACATCTTAAAGGAAGCTTATTCCATTTTTTAAAATTTTAACTGAAGATACTGTAGTACAATACTTAAATGATGGGTCTTCTATTTATCTTTATTTTAATGCATACTTTTTGATATATTATGATGCATACTGTGAATATTCTGCCCACCAATAAATGGACCCAAAAATGGCTGGAGTGACAGACATGAGCCACAGTTAGACCTGGACAGGAGTTATGAGGACTACCGCATGGTGGTCACAATAATTGAGCTCTGAGTTCTCAAGTTTAAAGGAAAACAGGCAACATACACAAAACTGTACTGCCACATTGTCACGGACACAAAGGACAGAGTGCTGAGCACTGAGTGCCCAAACAAATGCTTTAATAGCATGGAAGGCATGATTTCCTACAATATACTAAGCCACTAAATTCACAAAGGCCACCACAATTCTAAAAAAAGATGTCATTGCAAAGAAACCCAAGTGTTAGATAGCAATATAAGACAAATGTTCCAACATACTGTCTCCACACTCCAGCCTGATTAGGACTTGTAGTTCAATGGATGAAGGGCTCATATATTTAACATCATTACTTCATGTTCATGCAATTCAACCTTCCAGGAGTCTAAAACTATAGG
Source organism: Piliocolobus tephrosceles (assembly GCF_002776525.5). Taxonomy (NCBI): domain Eukaryota; kingdom Metazoa; phylum Chordata; class Mammalia; order Primates; family Cercopithecidae; genus Piliocolobus; species Piliocolobus tephrosceles. Next base: position 159,141,435 of record NC_045439.1, read on the forward strand.
TGAAATTTCAGTCAAAGTCCTAAATTATGAATTGTATGAGTTTCTTCTTCACTTAGTATTTTCCCCAGGAAACAGGAAAATTAATTTCATTATCCAAGTGTCCAAGAGTAGAGTTTGCCAGAGTAGCAAGGGGGCAGAACGAAGCATTTTATGAGGATCACAATGCATCTGCTTCTACAGTGACTATGTGTTATCACCATTTATGTGATTCAAAGGGTGAATGAGAATGAAGAAGAACAGAGATCAACAATGTTATAGATTAAAGAATTTGTAATACAGCTTGCAGGGATCATTGCTTATATTTCTAATTTTAGGACAAAATTTTTAAATATAGATTTTCCTTAGTCTTTAGAAAACTGACACTTCAGGAAAAATTTCAAGTGTCTCTCTACAATTTATATCTTCCTCATCAATAGATTTATTGAACCATAGTTTATAAAACAATTACAGCACTTCACTAATAAGTCTAATATCTCTGATAACTAGGTAGAATGTAGAGTTGGTAAATTAATGTGAAAATATATACAAGAATGTTTACTTAATAACAGACTAAAATATAGCAGATTAGCCACCATGGTTTTTTTTTTTTTTTTTTTTTTTTTGAGATGGAGTTTGCTGTTTAGCTCTGGCTGGAGTGAAGTGGTGCGATCTCGGCTCACTGCAGCCTCCGTCCCCAGGGTTCAAGTGATTCTCCTGCCTCAGCCACCATGATTTAACACTGATAAGTGAGCAGTCACAGAGAAAACGTGTGCAAACAATTATTTGGTACACATTTTAACATCTTTTAAAGTGAGATGCATCTTCTATTTGAAAGGGTTATAACATTATTGCCAGAAAGCAGTCATGATGTGGTTGTCCCTGGGGCACATGGTCTAAACCTCCCCAAAGGCATCTTTGGGTAATTACATCAAGCATCAAAACTTACAGAAGGGGTGTCAGGAGACTGGAAAGATAAACTTACATAGAGTAGCATAGGAGTCCCATGAGAAATGCAGCACTATAGGAGTCCCATGAGAAATGCAGCACTATCGACGCTTGTGATTAGCACAGATGATGATATTGTGGGGAAGATCATGGACAGGATGAGTTGAAAGTGATTCAGAGAGTTTGTTCTCAATGAAATAAGTGTTAGGAATACCTTTGTAAATGTATTTTGCATATATGTTCTGTCTCATGTGATCACAGGAATGATATAAGACAAATATAAATGTATTAGTCGAGAAAAGTTTTTAAAATAATTACAAAACTCTCATTAGAAATATTTGCTCCATTATTTATTAAGTTTTATTATTTCATTCTGATACATAAATCTAAAAGATAAATCTCACAATTATAAAAATCAGTCTTAATGATATGTATAGACCTGATATTACACTCCATGCTTTATGTATTATTTTATACAAACCCACCTGACATCTCAAGAGGTGCCACTGCCACGGGCCAGTTCTGCATCTGAGACTAAGAACTACATGAAAGAATTAAAAGAGCTTTGAGTTTGACTCAGTCTGTCTCCAAAGTCGCTGCTCATGTCAACTATGTAGAATCTGTAGAATATTTTCTTATATGATAAGTGCTTTCTAGGTCTAGTTTCAGGTATCTTACCCTACCACATAGTCCCAAAGATATTTTCTTATATGTTCTACATATCGTACTAATATTGGTTTCTGGAGATGGGGTGGGCAAGTAGGGAAAGAACAGCAGCGCAGCTTTATTTAGCCACCATTCCGAACCCAGGTGCACCTGCTTCAGTTAAACACACTGATCCACCTGATTTTGTGTGTAAAATGAAGTTAAAGGTTCCTTCTACATAGTTATTTGTAAACGTCTGCAAGACATTTCCTTATACTGATGGCTCATAATATAGGTGTGTATTCTTCTCTTACTCTTTGATGAGTAAATACCAAAATTGCTTCTTCAGTTTAAAAAAAGAAAAAAGCTACTCCGAAAATTTGTGCATACAACTCCACACAGCAAATGTTTTCCGATTATGGTCTGTAGAAAAGAAGCGGGAACTTAAATTTATTTTCTTTTATCAGATAATAATCTTTTAAAAATGATTTATACTTTTATAGATTACCAGAGAATTTTCAGAGTTGCTTTTTGTCCAGTACATGTGTGGGGCTCAGAGACACCACAGATAAAGTTGCCATGCTCTGTGATGCTTCTGTCCAATAGGGTTTCAGAAAACTTGACAAAAATTAAACTTTAAGGTGGAAGAGCTGCCCTTGGGTACTGAGCGGATAGGTTTCAGGCCTGGGATGGGAGGAACATTGGAGGAGATGCTGGAGAGTGAGGGGCAGTGGGTCCAGGAGACGGGGGGATGGGGGGAAGGGAGGAGGCCATGAGAAGACGGCGGTGGATTAGAAGGACCGCTGGGATGAGGAACCGGTGAGGACGCAGGAGTAGGAAGGGCAGACCACGGAGGGACTGGGCAGGGGAGGCAGGGAGGGCCGCTCCCATTGCACTCTGCGGGGAGGGATTCGAATGTCTGGGTTTGGTTCCCTGAGATGTTACCCCAGCCCGTGAGCTCAGCCTGTTGGGGGGGACGCTGAGGAATGAGTGGGTTCCGTCCCCCAGGGAGGCTCCTGGGCTCGGCCAGGGGGCGTGGGTTTGGGAGAACGATGGTGGAGAAGGGCAAAGAGGACCCGCGGAGGCCTGACTGCAGGGCTTATGGAGCTGTCCTTGTTCGCCGCCTTTTCTCCGTCGTTCAGACCCTCCCTGCCCCGCCAGTGCAGGTTTCTGTCTCCTCAGTCCTTTTGCAGGTGTAGGTAGGATCCCTGGACCAGAACACTCAGACGCGCCGGTTCCTCGCCACCTGGCGCCCACGCAGGTGAGGCTGGGAGCCGCCTGAAGGGACGTGCGAGGCGGGGGTCGCAGCTGCGCAGTGAGGGCGCCCGAGGCTGCCGCGCAGGCAGGGCTTGGGGGCGGGAGCCAGGCCCACAGGGGGCGTGAGGGCCGCGGGTGCAGGGCGAGGCTGACAGGGCGGGAGGGAGGAGGCTGGAGGGCGGCGATTGGAGGGCGAGGCTGGTAGCGGGAGAGCGCGGTGAGATGACAGGGCAACGAAGGGGCTTTCTGCGGGGTCCGCGTTGAGCCTTCAGGGTCGCTTCTCCGCGAAGGCGCGCTTGTTCCTGCCGCGGTGCCTGCCTGTGTCGTCGTCCCTTCTTCAAACCTCAGGATTTCTCCGTGTTTCCCAGACCGTAAGGTACATGTAAACTGCTTGCTTTTTTCACATATGCCCTTTTATATTATGGACATAACACTTATTACTTCTTACGTTTCCTATTTGTGAATTATTCATAGATAAAGAATTTACGGAAGCAGTTATTTTTGGTTGACATATTGCGTATATTTGTGGATAACAGTGTGATATTCTGATTCTTGTATTCTTTGGGGAAGATTCAGCCAAGCTAATTCACAGATGCGTCAAATCACCAGCTAACTAATACTTCATGGTGGGACCACTAAAAACCTGTTATTTAGCTTTTCTGAAATGTACGGCATGACTTCGGAGCAAATGATACTGCCCGGCCTCAGTAGCCCGAGACTGAGCATTTCTGAAGCGCGGGGTCCCCATTTCCGAGAGGGTCATGGCTGCATGCAGGTAAGCAAGGAAGGGTGTTTGGGGTGCTTTGTGTGCCCTGTTAATTTTGGATGCTTCTGTGTTCTGAGAACTATGTGTTTGAAAAATTCAGTTGCTTTAACTTTTCCTTTGTTTTACTCTGTAAACAACGTTATAACTTTTTTTTTTTTTTTTACTGACTTTAGATTTAATATATTCTTCTTTTTCTAGGTTCCAAAGGTGGAAACACAGATGACAGATTTTTGGTCTTTTCATCGTTTCCTATGTATGTGTTCAATGGTATTTATTTGCCTATATGTTCTGGTTTCCTTTCATCCTACACATTTTGATAAATTGTGTTTTTATTTTTCATTTAGTTAATTAAAAAAAAGATTTCTCTGGAGATATCTTCTTTGCTCCATGTATTATATGGAAGTGTGTTGTTTAATCTCAATGCATTTTGGGATATTCCAGTTATCATTCCAGTTATCGTTTGATTTCTATTTTAATTCCACTGTGGTCTTAGAGCTGACATTATATGATTTACTTTTTAAAAATTGTTAGGGTATTTTGTGTCCCAGAATGTGACACATTTTGCTGAATATTCCTTGTGAGCTTAAGAAGAATGTGTCATCTGCAGTAGTTGAGGGAAGGAGACTGTAGGTGTCAGTTGTGCCCAGTTGCTTGTTGGTGCTGTTGAGTTCAGCTTTTCCCCCCTAAATTACTGCCTGCTAGATCTGTCTGTATCTGATATAGGGTGTTCATGCTTCCAATTCTAATACCGAATTCATCTTTTTCCTTGTGGTTCTGTTGATTTCTGCCTCATAGTTTACACTCTGTTGTCAGGCTCATAGGTTTTAAGAACTATGACATCTTATTGGAAGAGTGGCTCCTCATGTCTGTGTAATGCCCTTCTTTAGTCCTGATAACTTTTCTTGCTTTGAAGTCTGCTCCACCTGTAATTAATATAGCTCCTCTTGTTTAACTTGATTAGAGTTAGCATTGTACATTTTGTTCCATTCATTGACTTTTATTTGTATTTCGGTTGGGCTTATAAATAACATGGTTGTATCTTGTTTTTTGATTCACCTTGGCAATCTATGTTTTTAGTTGGTGGAGTTAGACCATTGACATTCAAAGTGGTAACTGACACAGTCGGATTAATATTTATCATATTTGTGAATGTTTTCTATTTGTTGCCATTGTTCCTTCTTCCTATTTTTATCTTCCATTCATTTTCTGCCTTTTGTGGTTCTCATTGAGCATTTTATATTTTTCTGTCTCTTGCATTTCTAAAAATATCAGTTATATATAATTTTTATTTTTATTGGTTTAACATTTTTATATTCTTAGTTTATTATAAAAGAAAATTTCTTGAAAATAATAGAAAAAAATTATTAAATAATATATGCTTATGTATATATCTCATATAGAAGTATATATGTGTACAGATATATATACATGTGCATGTTTTATATGTGTGTGTGTATATATATACACATATGTATGAAGTGGGTATCAGCAATACAAAGGACAGGAGAAAGGAATTAGGATTATTTGTTATTACAAGATACAGTAACTGTGAAGCAATATAACTTTACTAGAAAAGTAGCTTAGTTTCATATTCTATATTTTTTAGTATTATTTTATTTTTTCATAGTTTTTGTATAATTTTGATTTGTTTAACTTTATATATTTAAAATTAGGTTTATGGATACATGTATAGTTTTGTTATATAGGTAAACTTGTGTAACAGAGGTTTATTGTATAGATCATTTTATCACCCAGGTGCTAAGCCTACTACCCAATATTTATTTTTTCTGCTCCTCTCCCTCCTCCTACCCTTCACCTACAAGTAGGCCCCAGTGTCATTTGTTCCTTCCTTTGTGTTCATGAGTTCTCATCATTTAGCTCCCACACAAAAGTGAGAATATGTGATAATTTGGTATTCTGCTCCTGTGTTAGTTTGCTAAAGTAATAGTTTCTAGCTCCATTCATGTTCCTGTAAAAGACATTATCTCATTCTTTTTTTTCGGTTACATAGTATTCCATAATGTATATGTACCACCTTTTCTTTATCCAGCCGGTCATTGATGGGCATTAAAGTTGATTCCATGTCTTTTTTCTTCTAAGTAGTGCTCCAGTGAACATTCATGTGGATGTGTCTTTTTGGAAGAATGGTTTATATTCCTCTGGGTGTATACCCTGTAATGGGATTGCTGAGTTGAATGATAGTTCTGATTTTAGCTCTTTGAGGAATTGACGTACTGCTTTCCACAGTGGTTGAATGAACTTACACTCCTACCAGTGGTGTGTAAGCGATCCTTTTTATCTGCAACCTCTCCAGCATCTGTTATTTTGACTTTTTAATAATAGCCATTCTGACTGTTGTGCGATGGTGTCTCATTGTGGTTTTGATTTGTATTTCTTAGTGATACTGAGCTTTTATTCATATGCTTGTTGGCCGCATGTATGCCCTGTTTTGAAAATTGTCTCTTCTTATCCTTTGCCTACTTTTTAATGGGGTTGTTTGTTTTTGTCTTATAAAATTTGTTTAAGTTTTTTATAGATGTTGGATATTATACTTTCATCAGATGCATAGTTCGCAAATATTTCCTCCCATTCTGTAGTTTGTCAGTTCACTCTAATGATAGTTTCTTTTGCTGTGCAGCGCTCTTAAGTTTAATCATCAATTTTTGCTTTTGTTGTGATTGCTTTCAGAGTTTTTGTTATGAAATCTCTGCCCATTCCTATATCCAGGATGGTATTGCCTAGGTTGTCTTCCAGGGTTTTTATAATTTAGGATTTTACATTTGTCTTTAATCCATCTTGAGTTAATTTTTGCGTATGGTGTAAGGAAGGGGTCCAGTTTCAATCTTCTGCATATGGCTAGCCAGCACCATTTATTGAATAGAGAGTCTTTTCCCCATTGCTTGTTTTTGTCAGCTTTGTCAAAGATCAGATGGTCATAGGTGTGTGGTCTTACTTCTAGGCTCTCTATTCTGTTCAAGTGATCTATGTGCCTGCTGTTGTACCATGTGTGTGCCTGCTGTTGTACCAGCACTACTTACTTCTAGGCTCTCTATTCTGTTCAAGTGATCTATGTGCCTGCTGTTGTACCATCTATGTGCCTGCTGTTGTACCAGCACTACTTACTTCTAGGCTCTCTATTCTGTTCAAGTGATCTATGTGCCTGCTGTTGTACCATCTATGTGCCTGCTGTTGTACCAGCACTACCATGCTGTTTGGTTACTTTATCCCTGTAGTATAGTTTGAAGTCAGGTAGCATGATGCCTCCAGCTTTGTTCTTTTGGTTTAGGATTGCCTTGGCTATTGGGGCTCTTTTTTGTTTCCATATGAATTTTAACACAGTTTTTTTTCTAGTTCTGTGAAGAATGTCATTAGTAGTTTGGTAGGAACGGCATTTAATCTGTAAACTTCTTTGTTCAGTATGGTTACTTTAAATATAATGTTTCCAACTGTAGAACAGTCTATTGTACAAAAAGCCTCTTAGCTTCCTGGCTGTTGGCCATTGGCTAAATAAAGTGCCTTTCCAAGGGGGGTTCTCTCACATGGCTTCATAAAATCCATCGAGAGAGACATTTCTAGCAAGACCAAAATCAGAATCATACATGAGAATCCAAGTGACATTTCTGTACCTTTGCACTATTCTGCTGTTTCAAAACAAGTCACAATTCCTGCTTAGACTCACTTGGATGGGATTACAGTAGAAGGTTGTGCATATGAAAAGGTGGGGATAAGTGGGCACCAACTTAGAGTCTACTTGACACTTCAGGTATTCTCCTATATGAAACAGTTTCCTGGCCTTCACTTCTTTTCCAGGACCTTGACCCTTTTGAAAAGTACCCATCAGGCATTTAACAGGATGTCCCACGCTATGGTTTTAGTTGATGTTTTCTCATGATTAAACTAGGAGTATCAATGAATTAAACACCTTCACTTAAATCTGAAGACAAAAAAGACCTAAAGAATGTAGTATTCAGAAATACTCAAAGAGGAAAAACTATTTTTAAAGTATGGAATGACAATTCACAATATAGTTCAGTTCAGTACTTAAGGAAAACTGAAAAATTAAGGAGATGCACAAAGGGGGTATCAACAATATTGCTAATGTTTTTTTTTTTTTTTTAAGCTTGGGAGTGACATTACAAAAAAAAAGTTTTAAAGGATGGTTTTACAAGACCGGACGTGGTGGCTAACACCTGTAATCCCAGCACTTTAGGAGACTGAGGCGGGCAGATCGCCTGAGATCAGGAGTTCGAGACCAACCTGGCAAACATGGCAAAACCCTGTCTCTAGTAAAAATACAAAAAAATTAGCCATGCATGGTGGTGGACGATTGTAATCCCAGCTACTCGGGAGGCTGAGACAGGAGAATCACTTGACCCCAGGAGGCGAGGGTTGCAGTAAGCTGAGATCACGCCACTGCACTCCAGCCTGGGCAACAGAGGGAGATGTCACAAACAAAACAAAACAAAATGGCTTTATGGTTTCAGATTTACAGAATAGTTGCAGATCTAGTAGAGAATTTCCATATACTCCATGCGCAGTGTCCTTTATTATTAATCTCATAGTGTGGAACATTTGTCAAAATTAACCAACCAATATCATGTATTATCATTGAGTACTATATAAACTTTATTCTGATTTTTTAGTTTTTGCTCAATGTTAAGTTTATGTTTTAGGATCTCTTCCAGGATATGTCATCACATTCAGATATTATAGCTTTATAGGCTTCACTGAATGTGATAGGTTCTCAGAGTTTCCTTGTTTTTGATGCCATTGACGTTTCTAACTTGGAATTTCTCTGATGTTTCTCTCATGATGAGACTGGACTTCTGAGTTTAAGGGAGGGAGATTACAGACGAAAAGTACCATTCCTGTCACATAATATCCAGGGCACAAGCTGTTAACAGGCTTTATCACTGTTGATGTTAATTTGATCACCTGGATAAAAATCTTTTAGTTCTAAAAATTTCTTCTGTAAAATTATTCTTTTTCTCCCTTTTCATGTTGTGTATATAAAAAAAAGTAACTGTATACAACACACACTCGATACTGGGAGAATGATACATCACTGCTTTTTCTTTGAAATAATTTTTTAAAAATTTCAATGGCTTTGGGGTTACATGTAGTTTTTGGTTACATGCATGAATTGTATGGTGGTGAAGTCTGGGGCTTTTAGTGTACATATCACCCAAATAGTGTACATTTTACTTCATAGGTAATTTTTTATCCCTCACTTGCCTCCAGCCCTCCTCCTTTCTGAACCTTTAATGTCCATGATCCCCCTCTGCGTGCTCCTGCAAACCATTGCTTACCCCAGACTTATAAGTGAGAACATGCAGTATTTGGTTTTCTGTTCCTGAGTTACTTCACTTATGATAATGGCCAAATTGCTTTGAAAGATATTATATTGTTCTTTTCTATGGTTGAGTAGTATTCTGTAATATACATACATGCATACATATATACACACACACACACACACATACACCACATTTTCTTTATCCACTAATTGGTTGATGGGCACTTAGATTGATTTCATATTTTTGCAATTGTGAATTGTGCTGTGATAAACCTGTAAGTGCAAGTGTCTTTTTGATAGAATGTGTCTGTGTGTGTCTGTGTGTGTGTGTGTTTGTGTGTGTGTGTGTGTGTCTGTGTGTGTGTGTGTGTGTGTGTGTGAGAGAGAGAGAGAGAGAGTCTCGCTTTGTCCTACAGGCTGGAGTGCAGTGGCCCAATCTCATCTCTCTGCAACCTCTGCCTCCCGGTTTCAAGGAATCCTTGTGCCTCAGCTGCTGGAGGAGCTGGGACTGCAGGTGTGACACACCTGGCTAATTTTTGTATTTGTAGTAGAGATGGGGTTTTGCCTTGTTGGCCAGGCTGGTCTGGAACTCCTGGCCTCAAGTGAGCCTCTGCACCTGGCTGAAACTGCCTTTGCAAAATTATGGCTGAGACAGTGAAAGAGATCTAACCTAACCGACTCCGTCTTGCTTCTAACCTTTTAAGCAGCCCTTGTTTCTTCCTGGGCATAAGCTCAACTAACTTTGGGAGAAACTTACTTCATAGTTTAAAACAAAGACAATAATAGCCCTTTCTCAAAGCTCTTTCTTGCCTGGGGACTAGACTGCCTTTGTAGGACTAACAAATTAGCCACATTATTAGAAATTATGGTTTAGGAGTCAGCAGCTGGAGGCTACAAGATTCTGACGGTCCCTAAACTGCTCCAAGGATCAGTGCTTGAGATATTTTGCAGACCCTTCCCTTGATGGATCAGCTGGCACCACCCTGGTGGATAAACTGCGTGATCTGATCTTGTAGCCCCCACCCAGAAACTGACTCAGCACAAGAGGACAGCTTGGACTCCCTGTGATTCCATCTCTGATCTGACCAGAGCTCCCAGCTCACTGACCTTCCCCACCCACCACATTACCCTTAAAACACTGATCCCTGAATGTCCTGGGAGACTGATTTGAGTAATAATAAAACTCCTCTGGTCTCCTGCATAGCTGGCTCTCCGTGAATTACCCTTTCTCTATTGCAGTTCTCCTGTCTTGATACATCACCTCTTTCTAGGCAGCAGGCAAGGTGAACCCATGGGGTGGTTACACTATATGTCATTTTCAGCATAGACTATCTTCTTGAACATATGTTTATTTTGCCCCACCCCAACCCCCAAAGGATGTGGCCTGGGGAAAAAAAAAAAAAACTCCCAACACCTTTTCTTTTTTCCTCTGGATCTCCTTCTTTCAGGAAGCAGGGCGTCTGTGACAGGAACATTTTGATCCCAGCTCTTCGTCCCTCTTAGGTCTGTGGAAGCGTGAGAAGGTGTGGCCAGGCCAGGGCAATCCTGGCTGAGCACAGGGGGTTGGCACCTCCTCCTTCCCTGGCACTATGGAGACAACTCTGAGTACTGAAGGATGAAACTAACACACCTCAAGGAAGGATATGTACCTCGACCCATGCCACAAAGACACACTTCCAGGATCTTTTTAAGATCTTACCCATGTTTTGCAGGGAAAAGCAACACAGAACTGAAGTGCCTTCAGTTACTTTAGGTGGGGCTATCTTGTACACAGCAGTCCAAGGGAGAGAGACTGGGAGGTAAGGGGAGGGGACAACCAGTCCTTCCAGTTAGCAAAGTTCATACTCACTGCTTCTGACTCCTTGCTCACTCACTGCTTCTTAGATGAGGATACCCTGGGAGTCAGCTACAGTAACCTCAGACAAGGAACCATAAAAACCTGAAATGCACATTGGTGCCACCCAACAGTGAAGCTTGGCTGCCAAGACAAAAAGTTGCTCTTTCTCCTCCTGCTACCCTGGATGTGCCAGGTTGTAATTTGCAAATGTATTGTCTGGCCTTCAGGGGTTGGCAGCTAACGATTGATTGCGGAAGGAACCTAGCCAAGGAATGAGAGGGATGCCAGCACAAGAGAAACCCGCTGACCATGAGCCAGGAAGTGGGCTGTCACCAGACGCCAAACCTGCTGGTGCCTTGATCTGGGACCTCCCAGTCTCCAGACTCCTGAGGACCACTGCCATCTCCTGAAGCAGTCACCACATGTGCCCATCACAGCTGATGGTGGCAACTAACCCATGCAGAGTACCGACATGAGCCAGGCTCTGTCTGCCCTCTCTCGTTAGTCACCCAGTTAATCCTGGCAACAGTCCTGGGTTCTCTGCATTTCCAGAGTGCAGGTCCTCCAGTAACCACTGAAATGCTTTCTCAGGAGTTGTCAACTCCTGAAAAACATTTCTCCTTACTTGGCGCAGAGCACAGTGACACCAGAAACAGGCTTCCCTGGACCCCCGCCCTGGCAGTGGCCATGTCACTTCACTCAGGCCCAGGAAGAAGGCAGGTTGTGGTCTTCCACTGGGCAGCAACACCGAAAGAATTTCTCACGTGGGTGAACTCTTGGATCACCGTGCCCAGTCTGATGGAGTCTGCAGCAGATGCAATAAGGGCTTTGGCACCGGGAAGTGGAGCTTACCCATCTGCCAAGCCCAAGGTCGGGCACCCCTCTTTCACACCATCCTTGGGGACTTCCCTCCCCTCCCCAGCAGAACGCCACCGAGAACGGACCTGATGGTGCCAAGTGGGCGAATTTCCCCCAAGTCCTCTGAAATATGTTGCCACGATTTGTAACAGGAAGCTGAGTGAGGAGCACAAAGTGCTTCCAAAGGTCAGGTGATGGGCCACATACCTGGCGGGTGTGTTGAGCCCCTGAACCAAAGTTTCTGCTACCAGCACCTTTGCCTCTTGTGTCCCGGCCTTCTGAGCATGTGCTCCGCAGACATTTGTGTACCAGGCAGCCAGCCACTCTCTCCTGTACTCCCACAGCCCCAGCAGAGCTGCCACATGCACCTTCCACTCACCAGGTGGAATTTACCTTTTATCCTGTGCAGCAGGCTGCAGAATGTGCCCCTCCTCTCCCTCCGTGTGGGGCTGCAAGGGGTCGGGTCCACCACCAAGGCTGCCTTTATGGAGAACCCTGCACTTGTCCCGAGCCTGAAACTCCCAAATTGCTGGGTCCAGGAAGACTGGAGGTGGCGCCTGATGGAATGACTTCTTTTCATTTGGGCCTGTACCCAGTGGTGGGATTGCTAGATTGAATGGTAGCTCTGCTTTTAAAAGCTCATTGAGAAACCTCCATGCTGTTTACCATACAGGTCGTACGAATTTCCATTCCCACCAAGGGTGTATGAGCATTCCGTTTCACCTCATCCACACCAATATCAATCATTTATTGACTTTTTCCTAACGGTCCTTCTGACTAGGCTAAGGTTGGTATCGCATTATGGTTTTAATTTGCATTCCCTGATGATTAGTGATGTTGAGCATTTTTTTTTTTCATATGTTTGCTGGCCATTTGTATATCTTTTGCCCGTTCATGTCATCCCCCCACTTTTTAATGGGATTATTTATTTTTTTCTTGCTGATTTGTTTGTGTTTCTTGTAGATTCTGGGTTAGTCCTTTGTTGGATGGACAGTTTCCAAATATTTTCTCCCATTCTGTAGGTTGTTTCTTTACTCTGTCGATTATTTCTTTTGCTGTGCTTTTCAGTTTAGCTAAGTCTCATTTATTTGTTTATGTTATAGTTGCTTTCGGGATCTTAGTCAAATATTCTTTGCCTAGGCCAATGTCCAGAAGATTTTTTCCTAGTTTTTCTTCTAGAATCTTTATGGTTTCATGTCTCACATTTAAGTCTTTAATCCATCTTGAGTTAATTTTTATATGTGGTGACAGATAAGGATCCAATTTCATTCTTCTGCATGTGGCTATCTCATTTTCCCAGCATCTTTTATTGAATAGGATGTTCATTCCTCAGTGTATGTATTTGTCTGCTTTGTTGAAAATCAGTTAATCGTAAGTATTTGCCTTCATTTCTGGGGTCTCTATTCTGTTCCTCTGGTCTGTATGTCTACATTTATTCCAGTACCGTGTTAGTGTGCCAACAGATGTTATAACGGACTGTGTTGGTTGACCTTGGGCTGGAAGGTGGCACTTGCAGGAGAGAGCCAGCTGCACTCATGGTGGTGGAATTTATGCTTAGCCTTTGTTACCCAGGGGAAGTATTCAGCTGGTGGGAAGTGACGTGGAACTCTAAAAAGTCCCTGTTCCAGTTCTGCTACTACGACAGGTAGAGGGGCAAAGCCAGGTGTGGGCTGGGTCAGGAAAGTCCATACTCTGCCTCTCCAAGTGTGGGTGTAAGCAGAAGCTGCAATGGTGGTTGGTGGACAGTTCCCTGACCACTGGGATAATGTTCCAAGGAGGAGAACACCCTCTGCTCCATGAGAGTCTGTACATGGAGAGAGGGATAGAAAGTGGCAGGTCAATTCCCATGACCTTGACACAGAAGGTCTTACACATGCAGACTTCTGCTGGCAAAAACCCACAACAGCCAGCTTAGTCCCAGGCAGTCTAGGCTCAGAACACAAACCTGCCCCAGGCCACAAGACTTCCCACTGGAGACTGAAACTGGGACAGTAGCTCTGAGGCCACACCCCTTGATTTGACATGTGAAATAGCAGTACCCAGGTCCCATGACCCTGGCACAAGAACGCTTCCTTCATGCCCCTTGGTTCGGGCCTTTGGGGGTTCATCCTCTGCTCAATACTAGATCAAATACAAATCTTAGTTGGTCAGCTTCTCCCTCAGCTGGGGGCTTCTTCCAGTGCACGCCTACTGCCTGGGTTACTTCGCTGATTTCTTCAAGATATTCTATGAATTAGGGTCGAGAATATCTTCCTTCTATTGCTGCCGGGGTCTGGGAGTGCACATGCAGCACATCCAGGTGCCACCCTTGCTGCTGGGGTCTGGGAGTGCACATGCAGCACATCCAGGTGCCACTCTGACTTTCCTGCTCCCCACCTCTCTGAGTCAGCTCCATCGCTGGGCAGGGTTCAGGCGCTTCCCTGTCACCTGGATTGCCTGGTTCCCCAGTGGGAATGTATCACGGAAAGAGTCTCCCCCTTTTGCACTCTCAAGGCTCAGTAGCCCATCTGACACATGGTGCAAGTTGCTGTCTCCTGCTCCTTTCAAAGTGTCCAAAGATTCTTTCACTTTTTCTGTTGAGTTCCTGTGTTTGTTGGATACAGATTCACAGTGTGAATCTCTAGACACTATTTTGCTCTTTCTAAGCAGGTGAGGCACACTAACAAAGTCTCCAATCTACCATCTTGAAAAACAAAAAACAAAAAACAAAAAAAATGCTCTACTTTATGAGCAGAGGTCTACCAAAAGTTATCTGGAACTTTCATCCTGGATGTGTCTATTCTTCTCCAATAATCGTTATATTTATGCAAGCATTTTTATGTCAGTATGCAAACATGGATATTTATTTTACTCTTTACTTCTACTACTTCATTTATTTGTTTAAATTGTTGCATTGTTGACTATTGGAAGTTCTTTCAATTGGATCATCTGTCATTTTGAAACACCACCATAATTAAGCTTTGCTGTTGTTATGTGTTTGGTTAGTTGTTTGCACTGTTTGGCATTTTATGTTTTCTAGCACTACTAGGTGCTTATGCTAATTGTGTGGATTTCCTCACAAGCCTGGTATTAACCTTTTTTTTTTTTTCACAGAGCCCTAGTTATTTTTATTGGAAAATTGAATTAGAAATGGAGATCGGGCCCTTGGCATATTCATTGCTCCTGGGGCATCTGTTGATTCATGATCTTGTGTGCTGACAGAGCAAATACATCTATGTATACTGATTCACACACACACACACAAATGTTTTATCATGTATCTGTATCTTTAAGTTAAACATGAATTCCTTCCTGATAACGCTCCAGCATCCCATGATCTAATCCAGTACCACGTGAATCAGCGCCCCATTCCCGCTTACTTGTGTGTAGGCTACCACACTAACAGTGATAAAGATGGTTCTGTTATTTAATCACGTAATCCAAAGACTTGTATAAGCGTATTCAGAATTAGAAATGTACATGGCCATGAGAAAGAACTTTACCAACTGAAGATTTCATGGATAAATCTTTACCCTTTAGACTCAGAATATCCACTGACTTGCTACGTTACTTGGGTCAGCTGCTTTTCCCCCCTCCATTCAGTGAGGTTATTTCACTGATGTGTTATTTAATTCTTTTATGTGTATAGCCCCGTGCTATCTGCTACCTACTGTATAAGGTTTTAATTTGTATATTGTAGGTTCACTTTTTGTATTATAAAGGTATTTAGGATTTGTAAAATACAATAATGTATTTATTGTTACTGTATAATTTCACTGCCCAGAGCGAATCTGCTGTACCTCAGCAGTTTGACCTGCCTCTCTTCCAAGCTCCTAGTAAATACCATTTTATTATCTCTATGCTTTTTCGCATTCCAGAGTGTCACATAACCAAAATCTCACAAAGTATTTTGCCTTTTTAAATTTACTTTTTTTGCAATATACCCTTTAGATTTGTGAAGTATATCTCATGGTTGCTTAGAGTTGCATTTTCCTAATGACAAAAGACTTAGGCCTCATATCATGTGCTTACTAGACACGAATATAGTATCTCTGGATACATGTCTATTCAGATAGTTTACCAATTTGATTGTGATACTTGCCTTTTTATTTTGAGTTGTAAAATATTTTATATGTTGTGGATAATAGATCCTTTTCTTCTATGTGATTGTGAAGATTTTCTTCTATTCTTTGCATTATCTTTTTTACTTTTAATGATATACTTTGAATCCGAGAAGATTTTAATTCTTATAAAGTTAAATATATTCATGTTTATTTATTTTTGTTGGACTTTAAGTATCGTATCTTAGAAATTATAGGAGTTACTTTTAACCTAAGACCCAAATTACGTATTTCTATATTATCTACTATGGGTTTGGTCCATTTAGATCTTACATTTGGATATATGATTATTTTGAGCCAATTATGTATATGGTATGAGTGAGAAGTTCAACTTGCTTGTGGATATTCAATTGTCTTAGCAGCATTTGTTACAAATATATTTTTCCATATTGAATTGGCTTGGAAACCTTATAAAATCATTTGACTATAAAGGTAAAGATTAATTTTTGGATGTTCAGTTCTACTATATTTCTTTGATCTGCATGTCCATGTTTATACTATTATTGAGCCTTTAAATTAAATTATGATGATACTGAGTTTTTCATGGATGCCCTTTAAGATAAAGAAACTTTCCTTATAGGCTTAATTTGTTGTACATTGTTATCAAAAATGGATTTTGGATTTATCAGGTGCCTTTCCTGCATCTTTTGAGATGATCATATGGCTTTTGTTTTTTATTTTATTCTTATAGGGCATGATACTAGTTATTTTGTAAGTTGAACCAAATTTGCATTCCTGAGACAAATACCTTTGGTGATGGTGTGTAATTCTTTTTCCATTTGCTGATTCATCTTGCTAGCATTTTATTGAAGACCTTTGTCCTTTATTTATAAAACATATTGGTCTTAATTTTTCTTCCTTGAAATGTCTTGCTTTCATTGTAATATCAGTATAAACTAACTAACAGTATACATCAGGAAGTGATCTCTTCTCCACTTGTACTGTTGTTTACGTTTTTATGAAGAGTTTGTGATAGATTGTTATTAATTATTTTCAGGTTTGGAATAGTTCACCAGTGAAGTCATCTTAACGGGCACAGGGCCTTCACTCCTGACAACAGTCACATGAACTTGGAAGGGGATCCTTCCCCAGCTGAACCTTCTTCACTTGAGACCTCGTCCTTGGCCATCATCTGCATCTGGATTCATGATACAGAGAAACTGTGAGTAAAAGCCACTTAGCATGTGAGAATTTATTTTGCAACAATAAATAATACACTTGACAGTAAATGCAATGTGGTATCCTGGGCAGAAAAAATGACATTACTTAAAAACCCAGTAAAATATGGAAAAAGCCTATACTTCAATAAATAGTTTTGTGCCAACTATTTTTTAGGGCTCATCGTTGCATGTAATTCAAGGATATATAAAGTTTTCTGTGCATATTTCTGTGTATTTAAAATTATTTCAAAGAAAAATATTTTTGAAAAAAGTATCAAATGTGATATTAAAAGAGTTTTAAAGCACAAACAATACCTTCAGCTCAGGAGATGAAGGGCATATAAAGAGAGAATAGCAGAGCATTTTTCCATATCAATTTACCAACTTAAACACAGGTACACCTGCTTCAGGAAGATTCCCCCCAAGTTCCAGAGACTCGTCCTCTTTCATCTTCTTCATCATATTCTGCATTTTTCAGTCACCAGTTTTAGCATCAGTAACCACTTTTTCAAAGACAGATGCCTATGACTCACGTGTCTCAAAAAGCCCCATTTTCAGATATTATTTAACAGGACTCCAACAAACAGACCAGAATTTATTCAGAGCTTGCAGTGAGGAATGCCTTAATGCCAACATGACTATGTTGACAACACATCCTCTTGTGAGTGAAGCATGCACACAAAATGAGTTGCTGAAACTCAATAACATATGTTTACTGTACAAGTAAGGTAACAATCAATATAGTGCTCTATAATTATTCTGGGGACATAGGGGACATTTGTCCAAGATTTATGAGATGTGAGCAACCAAGAGAGCATGAACACTGATGTTTTACAAGTACTCCAAATCAGTAGATGGGCATTTGATTTTCCAGTTAGGGTGGCTTTCAGGGTCTCTTGGCTTCAATACTGTACACATAGAATTTCAGTGACAGATCTTGGTTAAAATAACAACAACAATAACAACCCCTCATCTATTATATTGCAGCCTGGCAATTTAACTTAACTTAATTTCACTGCATATAAATAGCAACTTAATTTAAATTAATTTCACTGCATATAAATAGCAACCCTATACTCCATGCAAACTAGAATGGCAGTGGAATTTATATAGTGAAGAAAGTGACAAATTATTTTCCAAATTTAAAGGAAACTTAAGGTTTTATAGGGAAACAAATAGAGGTAAAAATATTTTTAATCCTTATTTTTCTGATAATTGTGTTCTGCTCTTATAAATAGAAAGCTCTACTTTCGTTATTTTATAATATAGTGAGTTTATCAGCCACATGCATGAAAATTGTATAGTAAAGGCAGGTTTGTGTCCACTTGGTTGGTTCTTTTGACTTAGACACATTATTTACTTTATCTCGAATGGTTATTTTTTAAGCCTTGGTTTTGTACAACATGTAAAGGCGTCAGTCTTTGTGCAATATTAAATCTTCATTCAAGTAACTTTTCTTTGTGTCTCTGCCTTTGTTTCTGCATTGCTCCTGTACTTCTGTGAACTATATTTCAGTGAGTAATGATGACAATAGCAGCCATGCTGTCTCCCATTCTTACCACCGGATGTGAAGAAATGCTAGATGCAATACAGCCAGTCTGTACTCGACTCTCCGTTCCATCTTCTGAACTCACAGTGTCTTCCAAAGCCCGTGCCACACCACAGCCTGAAAAAGCTCCCAAAGCAGTATCTTGAGGCAACGGTAGAGCTCATGTCACAGTATTGTATGTCTCAGGCATCACTGTCCTTCACTGTTTGATATAGTCTCTCTTACAAACCATTGTTCCATACACTTTGCCCCTTTTGCGTTTGTTTATACATGTGGTATGGCATGTCTTAACCTCACAGTGAGGGTATTAGCATAGAGTTTTGCATATCTAGAGGTGTGGATCATTGGGAAGCATCTTAGAACCTACCTGCCACATCAGGTCCTGTCTAATCTGTATCAGTTTCTGGGTCTTCACTTATTTTTTTGACCTTGATCCTAGTGAAAAGAACTTGTCAGGTGTTCCATAGGATGTATCACAATATGGATTTGTTATATTTTTTCATAATTTGACCAAGATTAAACATTAATTTATACACATATTTATCTAATGTTGAAGACAAAAATCCTGAACAATATGTTATTTAGAAATAGAAACCTAGAAAATAATAAAGAAGAATGAGGCTGGGCATGGTGGCTCATGCCTATAATCCCAGCAATTTGGGAAGCTGAGGTGGGTAGATCACTTGAGGCTAGCAGTTTGAGCCCAGCCTAACTAACATGATGAAACCCCATCTCTACTAAAAATACAAAAATTAGCCGGGTGTGGTGGTGCACACCTGAACGTTTCTTATATTCTGGGTAATAGTCTCCTAACAGTTATATGACTTGGGATATCTTCTTCCATTATTTCAGTTGTCTTGATGGTGCACTTTGCATCTTAAAAGGTATTGATCCACATGAAGTTCAATGCATCTATTTTTTTTTTCTGTCACTTGCACTTTTGTGTCACATGTTAGACTCCATTGTTTCACATAAGGCCATGAAAACCTATTCCTATGTTCTCTTCTGTGGGACTTTTAGTTTTAGCTCTTACAGCTAGCCACATATTCTATTTTGAGTCAGATACATATGTGGTGCAGGAAAGAGTTAAACTTCCATGTGGATATCCCTTTCTCCCAGCAACATTTGTTGAAAAGCTATTTTTTCATCTTGAATCAATTTTTCAACCTTGAAAATAAGTTTGCCGTGTATATAAAGATTGATTTTGGCATGCTCAACTCTATTCTATTGGCTTGTATGTCTTTCCTTATGTTATGTGAGTTTTCCGTGGATGCTCTTTGTAGGTTTAGAAAGTTTTCTTCTATGCCTAATTTTCCCAGAGCTTTTATCATGAATGGGTTTGGAATTTGTCAAATACCTATTCTGCATCTTTAGAGGTGATCATAAGTCTTTTTTAAAAATTCTATTACTGTAGTTTATTACGCCAGTTGTTTTTGTATGTTTAACCAAACTTACATTACAAGGAAAAATAGTTTTGCTCCTAGTGTATAATCCTTTTTATATGTTACTAGTTAATTTTGATAGTACTTCCTTGATACTTTTTACCTATTTCATATTGGTCTGTAATTTTCCTTTCTGGAAATGTCTTTGTCTAGCTGTGGTGTCAAGGAACACTGGCTTTATACAGTGCATTGGGAAAGGTTCTCTACTCATCTGATTTTATTGATTGTTATTAATGCTGAAAGGCTTTGAATAACACACCAGTGAAGTCATCTTGACCTGGACAGAAATTGAATCCTTACAAGAATTCTGGGAGCTTGGAAGGGGGTCCTTTGCCAGGTGAGCCTTCCCTTGAACTCTCTGCCAGGTATCTGACCCAGAGAAACTGTAAGTCCTATGTAGGGCTGGGTTTGAAAGTCTAAACTATGTAGTAATATGTTATACAACAATCAATCGGTAATATGCCTGACAGTAAATATAATGTGGTATCTTCTATTAGATCGTTGAACAGAAAAATGACATTAGTGGAAAACCTGGTAAAATATGAAGAAAACCTATTTCAGTTAATAGTTTTGTACCACTGTCAATTTCTGAGTTTTCATAAATATGCTATGGTGATATAAGGTGTTCACATTTCAGGAAGCTGTAGGATATATGAAACTCTATTATCTTTACTACTTTCTGTAAAACTAAAACCATGATAAAAACATTTCTTAAAATGTAATATTCAGGTACCAGAAAATAAAACAACAATAGCAAAGACAGATTTAAACCACAATAAAGCCACAGATCAGAGGATGAATGGAGATGTAGGGAGACTATGGCAAAGTAGCTTGCCTTATTATACCCCATTCCTACACAGGGCACCTGCTTCAGAAAGACACCATCACGCTCCAGGGACACTTGTCCATTTTCTTCTTCCGATCACACCATTACCCAGTTATCAATTCCTGTGTTCGTAACCACTTTTCCAAGGAAAGATGCCTTTCTCACATATGTTAGAAGGCCCTGTTTTCAGGCCCTTTCTGGCAGTGTCTTTGTAGGATCTCAGTATAAAGACATTTTAGAAGACATGACTTCCAGACATTAGGAGAGAAGACTGAGAAACACCAGTGATGGGGAACATACATATTTCTGCATTAAGCATGTTTTCTTAGTACAGATTCCTTTTTTTTCCAAGTTTTAAAAGAATACGATGCCTTAAGCCTTTGAGAAAACACTGTGATAATTCAGTTTTCTTCGTCATGCAGACCCCATCACAAATTTATGGGACCACACATTCTCTTGACACTCATGTCATGGATCTATATTGTCCTTTGGTATATTACTCTGTTCTCACGATGCTAATAAAGACATACCTAAGACTGGGTAATTTATAAAGGAGAGAGGTTTAATTGGCTCACAGTTTCACATGGTCGGGGAGGCCTCACAATTCGGCAGAAGGCGAATGAGGAGCAAAATCACATGCTACATAGTGGCAGACAGGAGAACTTGCGCAGGGGAACTCCCATTTATAAAACCATCAAACCTTGTGAGACTTATTTACGACCATGAGAATAGTATGAGGAAAACTGTTTCCATGATTCAAGTTTCTTTACCTGGCCCTGCCCTTGACACGTGGGGATTATTACAATTGAAGGTGAGATTTGGGTGGGGACACAACCAAACCATTTCAAGTGACAAGCCCAAAAGCCACAGAGTAGACATTATCATGGAAGAAAGTTAACTAGATACGAAAAAAGTTTATAATCATGGAGCTGTAGATTAATTCCTGCTCAAAAAGATGTGGAAATGAACCTTTAGACATCAGATGTATGAAGGTGAGGCATGGTAGTGATACGGTGTGTGTTGTGCAGAGGTGGAAATAGCCTAATAGAAAAAAGGAACGAACAGCACAGTACAACATACCCCAGCCCGTCTTCCTGTGATCTGAGAGATGGACACAAGCTGAGTGCTGACTGCAAATGTACTGGCTAAACAAAGATCCCCACAGCAGGGGGAACTGTCCCCTCTTCCCCAACACAGCTCCCTGTTCACAGGCCACACCACTTTACAGAGGAGCACCAGGGATGTTCCGGGAGCCATGGCCACAAAGCATACTAAGCCATGGGACTGCATACTACACTCCCAAGGACATCTGCAAAGTCAAGACTCGCATTTTCAGACCGTGATCATGGGCTACATTCTCCATACCATATTCATAGCTTCAGCGAGAAAACAAACTCCTGGATCCTGGAGACCTAGAGTGAGAGACACAGCTGACCTTGACCGTATTTCTCACTTCTGAGAAGATTGTAGCAGTAAATTCAGGTGCTATTATTTGGGGCATTTATAGTTCAGTAAACCTTCTTACCCCTTTAATCTTATAATTCACCCCATAGGAAAGGACAATTTCATTTTAATTGGCGGTCTTAAGTCTTGGAGGTTTGCTTTTTTTATTTCATTATAGCAGGAGTTTCTATAAAGTAAGTGACTTGTACAATCCCATTTTCCTCTTCATTTCAATGCACACATATGGTCTATTATGATGTGTACTGTGAAGATCATCCATGACTAAATTCTTGAGGAAAAAAAAAATCACCAAGTGGCAGGCCAGGAAGGAGAGAGAAGTAGATTGTAGAAGGACAGACTCATCTCTAGGTGGCAAGAGGGTCGATGAGCTCTGAGTGCTCAGGGTTAAGACTGGAAAAGTGATAGACATGAAACTCTGCGACCATGATGTCCCAGGCCCAGAGGACACAGCGCTGAGCACTACGCTCGCAAACATTACTATGATAGCGTGGAAAATATGATTTGTATTGAGTCTGGATTGGCCACCAGAATTCTCAGAAAGATGCCATTGAAAACACCCCATCATCTGACCATGTCCTTAGGCAAGAACCCAACGCTGTCTCCGCCCTCTAGTCTGAATAAAGGGTGTATGACTCCTATACTTGAGATTAGGGCTTCCTGTTCACTCAATTGAGCCCTAGTAGAAGCTGCAACTCTCAGTGCAAATATGCTCAACATTCTAAATTATACACTATGTGAGTTTCTTCTTCATTCAGTGCACTCTGGGGAACACCAAAGCCTGTTTCATTTTCTAAGTATCAACAAGTGGAGCTGACAAGAGTAACAAGTGGTCAGAGCAAAGCATTCCATGAAAACCGCAGTGCACGTGCATCTCCATTCCCTGCTTACAGTGAGATTCACATGACCCTCATTCATGGGATACGAAGGATAAAAGGGGAGGGAGAAAGAGATAAATATGTTGTTGATCTGGATGAAGAATCAGATTTGGAAAGCAACTTAGAATAATCTCTGCTTATATTTCTAAGATTAAGGCAAAAAGTCTCAAGATAACAGAATTTTCTGTCTTCAGAGAGCTGCACTCTGCTGGAAACTGGGTCCTGGATGTTTACAGGGTGCCTCTCAATGGAATACTTACTTATCCTATTGGACACCCCAAAGCATAAGTCTTTGATGCAGCATCCTTCTCACAGGATATTTGTTTACACTGTCAGACACCTTTGTGGCACTTGTTGGACCTGTGTCCACTCCATTCCCACCAAGGTAGCCACTGTCTAGGAGAGCTCTGAGTTGGAAAAAAGTTGAGTTCACATGTGCTGGTCACATGAGACACAAGGAAGCAACTCAACAAAGCAAAGGTATTTCTTGCAGGTGGGGATCACTGGGCACCGTTGTAGGGTCTAACTGACACATTAGGTCTTCTCCAATCTGCGAGTTTCATAGTCTCCACTTATTTTTCTTGACCTTGACCCTTTTGAAATGTACAGGTCAGATATTTTGTATTTTGTAAGATGTTCCACAATATGGTTTTCTCTCATGATTTCTCATGATTAAACTAGGGACATGTATACATTAAACACCTGTCATTTAAGTTTGAAGACAAGAAGAACTAAACATTATGGATATTAGAAATATAAACGGAGATAAATATAACAAACACAAATTAGAGGACAGCAAATAATTTCACAGTCATAGCGACCTTCAGTGATTAAGGAAGATGATTAAGCTAAGGAGATCCATTAACGGCCATCAACACATTGCTCATGTTCTATTTTATTAGGTCAGCAGTGACTTTAAATAAAAAGAAGGCTTATACATTTAAGAATCGTTTGGGGTTTACAGAATTGTTTTAAATGTAGTACATAGATTTTCCATATATCCCACTACAGTTGCTCTTTTTATTAACTTCTTAATGTAGGACATTTGTCACAACCAATTTTAAACAGTATCATTAACTACTCTTCATACTTTATTCAGATTTTCTTATGTTTCACTTAATTTTTAATTTCTGTTCCAGGATATTACCCAGGATACCTCAGCACGGTTGGGTATCATGTCTCCTTAGACTTCTCTGACTGTCACAGTTTCTTAGAATTTTCTAGTTTTTGATTATATTGACATTCCTAATGTGGGATTTCTCTGAGGTTTTTTTCATAAGACTAGATCTGTGGGTTTGGGAGAGGAAGATGACAGAGGAAAGGTGCCATTCTCCTCACATCATACCAAGGACACAGGCTCTCAACAGGCTTTATCATTATTAATGTTAATTTGATCACCTAGATGAAGTCATTTTTATCAAATTATCATGCAGTGTGAAATTATTATTATTTTTCCTTTTCCCCATAGAATGTTTCAGAACAAAGTCACTAACACAACATGCATTTAAGAAGTGAGGAGTCATGGGCCAAGCACAATGGCTCATGCCTGTAATCCCAGCACTGTGGAAGGCTGAGGCAGGTGGATCACCTGAGGTCAGGAGTTCGAGACCAGCCTGGCTAACATGGTGAAACCTCTAAAAATAAAAAAATTAGCTAGGCACAGTGCACGTGCCTGTACTCCCAGCTACTCAGGAGGCTGAGGCAGGAGAATCACTTGAACCTGGAAGGCAGAGGTTGAGGTGAGCTGAGATCATGCCACTGCACTCCAGCCTGGGCAACAGAGCAAGACTCCAGACTGTATCTCAAACAAAAAAAAAAAAAGTGGGGATTCATGATCAACCTTCTTTTTTTTTTTTTTTTGAGGCGGAGTCTCGCTCTGTCGCCCGGACTGGAGTGCAGTGACCAGATCTCAGCTCACTGCAAGCTCCGCCTCCTGGGTTTACGCCATTCTCCTGCCTCAGCCTCCCGAGTAGCTGGGACTA